>NC_048415.1:26311364-26330352 GCF_013103735.1 Etheostoma cragini
CCCCCCCCCCCATCATCACATACCCTTCATCATACCTAGAGATAGACATGGGGAACTTTCCATAACGTCATCTCTCAATGCAAATCAACCCAGCTATTAAGCTAACTGAAATAAAACCATGCCGTTAACAAAAGTTGCATTTTGAAGAGTCAAGGTTTTGTCATGTTCTCTAAGCTGTCGGCCCGTGCGTGCCCTTTTTTTTCAGCGGCGAGTCGCTGGAGGTGCACAGCTCGTTCACCTGGGTGGGCCAGACGCAGTACAAGCTGCAGCTGCAGCCTCAGCAGGTGCTGGGCCTGACGCTGCGAGCCTGCTTCCTCCAGCCAGGCGTCTACAACCTCAACACGCCGCGGGTCTTCGCCAAGCCGGCCGAGCAGGGCGCCCTGTGCGAGACGAGTCAGCAGACAGCTACTCCTGCTCTCATCATCATCAGCAGCAGCGCCTGAGGGCACCGGGACAGCAGGATAACACACACTCACACACACACACACGCATCTGTATAGTTACTGAGGTAGAAGAAGGTGTATTTAAAACAAAGCCGTTTATAGAGATGATAAGTTCACGGACCTGCATGTTCCTTTCTCTGTACCAGTTTCTCTCAGAAGACACAGGCTCAGCCTCAGACCCTCCAGCCACACACACACACACACACACACACACACACACACACACACACACACACACACACCTCAAGAGCGCCACACCAGAGCGGGCTGGGCTGCAGACACTGCTGCTCTTAGCCGAGTGTTGGCTCTGTATCCGTCTCTCAGTCCAAACCTCATCACATCCTTTTCAGCTGGACGTGGCCTACAGCTGCACACCCTGTGGACTGATGCAACGGCCGCAATCTGCTAAAAAACTGGAGTCCAGGTGTGAAATGTCCGTCACCGGGACGTTCTAACAAGAGCTGTTTACACATTGTTCACTAACGCTGACAGAGCTCGTCTCGTCTTACTGCCCATTCTCTGTGTCACGTGTGTGTGTCATGTCCTCATGTGCACACAGTTGATTTTCTAGAGTCAACCAAATTCAATCAACCCACCCCCACCTGTGTATTTAACCTCCTCACCCCATTGTGATCAAGCTCTTGTATCTTGTATGCATTGACCGGACAGCTTTTCTGGAAAAATGATGTATTATATTTATATAACAAATTGGTTGTAAATAGAAAATAAAACTGTAACTAATGATGCTGTATGCGCTGTGAGAGCCTGTCTGATATCTGGCCAGGGAATCACAGAAACTCAGGAAGAAACACAGAGACATTTAAGAGACAGAGGATAGTCTTCTCAAAAAGAAACACGGAGACATGGAGACAGGATAGTCATCTTAAAAAAAAAACACAGACATAGAAACAGAGGAGGGTCTTATCATAAGGAAACACAGAAGACTAGAACAAGCAGCGGTCCAGAGTTGGGGCTAAAGCCTGACCTGTCCCTCCCCTTCCTTTATCCCAGCTCTCCAAGTAACCAGGGCAACCGCTGCTTAGCTCCGCCCAAGACGGTTGTGATTGGTTAAGAGAAATGCCAACAAGCTGGAGCGATTCTTCCCCCATCCCAACCAGCACCTCATGTCCTGTATTACGGACGTTTTGAGACTTTGGGGGGTTTAAAGGTCCCATGACATGGTGCTCTTTGGATGCTTTCATATGGACCTTAGTGGTCCCCTAATACTGTATCTGAAGTCTCTTTTATGTAGACCTTAGTGGTCCATTAATACTGTATCTGAAGCCTCTTTTATAGAGACCTTAGTGGTCCCCTAATACTGTATCTGAAGCCTCTTTTATATAGACCTTAGTGGTCCCCTAATACTGTATCTGAAGCCTCTTTTATATGGACCTTAGTGGTCCCCTAATACTGTATCTGAAGCCTCTTTTATATACAGTGCCTTGCGAAAGTATTCGGCTCCCTTGAACTTTTCAACCTTTTGACACATTTCAGGCTTCAAACATAAAGATATACAATTTTTATTTTTTGTGAAGAATCACCAACAAGTGGGACACAATTGTGAAGTGGAACGAAATCTATTGGATATTAACTTTTTTGTGGTGCATGCTAAATTATTCGGCCCCCTTGCGTTAATACTTTGTAAAGCCACCTTTTGCTGCGATTACAGCTGCAAGTCACTTGGGGAATGTCTCTATCAGTTTTGCACTTCGAGAGACTGAAATTCTTACCCATTCTTCCTTGAGCTCAGTGAGGTTGGATGGAGAGCGTTTGTGAACAGCAGTTTTCAGTTCTTTCCACAGATTCTCGATTGGATTCAGGTCTGGACTTTGACTTGGCCATTTTAACACCTGGATACGTTTATTTGTGAACCATTCCTTTGTAGATTTTGCTGTATGTCTGGGATCATTGTCTTGTTGGAAGATAAATCTCCGTCCCAGTTTCAGGTCTTTTGCAGACTCCAACAGGTTTTCATCCAGAATGGTCCTGTATTTGGCTGCATCCATCTTCCCCTCAATTTTAACCATCTTCCCTGTCCCTGCTGAAGGAAAGCAGGCCCAAACCATGATGCTGCCACCACCATGTTTGACAGTGGGGATGGTGCGTTGAGGGTGATGAGCTGTGTTGCTTTTACGCCAAACATATCGTTTTGCATTGTGGCCAAAAAGTTCGATTTTGGTTTCATCTGACCAGAGCACCTTCTTCCACATGTTTGGTGTGTCTCCCAGGTGGCTTGTGGCAAACTTTAGACAAGACTTTTTATGGATATCTTTGAGAAATGGCTTTCTTCTTGTTACTCTTCCATGAAGGCCAGATTTGTGCAGTGTACGACTGATTGTTTTTCCTATGGACAGACTCTCCCACCTCAGCTGTAGTTCTCTGCAGTTCATCCAGAGTGATCATGGGCCTCTTGGCTGCATCTTTGATCAGTCTTCTCCTTGTCTGAGCTGAAAGTTTCCAGGGACGGCCAGGTCTTGGTAGATTTGCAGTGGTCTGATACTCAAAATGATCGCTTGCACAGTGCTCCTTGGGATGTTTAAAGCTTTGGAAATCTTTTTGTATCCCCATCCGGCTTTAAATTCTCCACAACAGTATTATGGACCTGCCTGGTGTGTTCCTTGGTCTTCATGATGCTCTCTGCGCTTTCAACAGAACCCTGACACTATCACAGAGCAGGTGCATTTATACAGAGACTTGATCACGCACAGGTGGATTCTATTTATCACCGTCAGTCAATTAGGACAACATTGGATCGTTCAGAGATCCTCGCTGAACTTCTGGAGTGAGTTTGCTGCACTGAAAGTAAAGGGGCCGAATAATTTTGCACACACCACTTTTTTTGTGATTCTTCACGAGAAATTAAATTTTTATATGTTTATGTTTTAAGCCTGTATGTGTCAAAAGGTTGAAAAGTTCAAGGTGGCCGAATACTTTCGCAAGGCACTGTAGATCTTAGTGGTCCCACACTACTGCATCTGAAGTCTTTTATATAGATCTTAGTGGTCCTTAGGGGGTGCCACTTTGCTTGTTTGAAAGACATGATGTCTCTCTTTCATTGGTGGACCAAATTCTCTGGGTGGGCAAAGCAGAGAAAGGAGAGGTAACCTTGCTCCTCATAAGGGGCATGGGGTCTCCCGAGACCGGGCTTTTTCACCGTCTATTCAGGGGGCAGTCACCTAGCGGATCAAGGAGAGATTCCTACGGTTTTAGACAAAATTAAATCGCGCTGAAACCATGCAGGAACTGATACTTTTCGATTTGGCATATTTAAATGGACTGTAAATACTTTTAGACCAACAAAATAATTAAATGAGGGGGTTCATTATTGATTTATTCCAAGCAATGTATGGAAACTTCACGCTGGGAAATACAATTATACTAATACGTCTAGCTGTAAGCAGGGATTCAGGTTCAAACCTTTTAACGGGCAACAGAAGTTCTGAGCTCAAATGAAAAAGGTCAGAGGCTTCACAAAGCCGAGCATAGTCCTTTCAGCTGGTTTAATTCAGTTTAAAGATGAAGTAAGAGTATAAAGTTTGTATGCTTGCAAGTAGAATGAGTCACAGAAAGTGACTGATTTGAAACCCTCCACATCTGCATATGTATGAGTGAAATATGATCATAATACAAAGATGATGTCGCCTGTTTAGCTTAAGCTGGATAACTGGACTAAAATAAAAAACTGATGGAACATCTGCCTTGTGGACTATTAAATTACTAAAGAACTGTTCATTTTAAAAGACAGTAGGGTCAGTAAAATGCCTAGACTGGCGGTAGACTTGATGTTCCACAGTTCTAACGTTCGAATCCCGGCCATGGCTTGCGCACAAAATTTAAAAACATTAAAAAAATTCTATAAGGGTGCATGGAGGACGAAAATACCTTCATGTCTTCAATTTTCTCATTTTTTTCCTCTTTTCTTCTTTCTTCCCCCTCCTCTTCCTTTCTCCGCCCCCCCTTCAGACTAATGTTCCCTGGCTTTTGCGCAGCGCTGTGATGGAAAATCTGGCAATGCCAGAATAGAGTGAAGCAGGAAGAAGCAAGAAGCAGGAAACCCGTTTCAGTCTGTCTTCTATTGTTTTGTCCGTATATTCTTGTTGTGAGTTTTGCGTTTTAATGTATTTGGTGTTGACTTTTATGAATTTTAAAGACCCATCGGGCATCACTTTCAACATGTTTTATTGTACAAATTAAGCCAAAATTTATTTCTGATGTAGGATGGGATACCTCTGGATAAATAGTCTAAAACATAAATTAGCTAAAGTGTGAAATAAAGACCAAAAGCAGAAAATTACAGGATTTTGGGGCACTTTTACATTTTAATACCATTCAACTTTGCTGTCAATTTTCATCTTTAACCATGATGTTACTGATGTGCAACCTCTGTCTACAGGTGAAAACTACAACTCTGAACTGAGAGCTATTCATAACTGATTCTTGCAGTTTAAAGGTTAGAATAACAAACAACCAAACTTGTTCTTCATGAATTGCATCTGACGACATGTGCAGACGCCAACATGAAACATGAGACTGACAGGTTTCATATTGTCATTTCTACTCATTTCAAATAAAATAGTTTTTTGTAATTATTGTCTGAAAACTAACCAAAAGGCTTGCAAAAGCATTCAAACCCCTTGATCTTCCACATTTTGTCATGTTACTACCTCAAAGAAATTATTTAATTGGGATTTTATGTGATAGACCAACACAAAGCGGTGCATAATTGGGATTTGGAAGTAAATAATACAAATAAAAAACTGAAAAGTGTGGTGCACTTTGGTCAAACATTTAAAATGAAGTAACAGATTTCCGTCTGTTGCTGAACAACCACAAAAGATGCTAAAATCAGCACACGCACGCTTTCTGCCCCGACTCGCCCGTGATTTGTCTCTTCCCGTCTCTCTAGCATCCATCTCAGTCTCTCCATCTCAGTCCCTCCACAGCCCTGATTGGACACCGTGAGCACATGCATAATTGACCGTGTGACAGAGCAATGGCGTAACCGAGTCTCCACGTAGTGCTAGTAATCATTTAATGCAATCAAAATGCTAAATGAGTTTCAAGGCCTTTATGTGGTTTAATCTTAAGCTCTCAAAATGAGTATGTTTTTGTTTTTTATAACCAGGTATTCCAGGTGTTTTTATAATCAGAGCCCAGTCTCACTAGACTGAAAAACTGACTACATTTTGGACACCGTGGGGCAGGAATCGCTGGCTGAAACTGCCTATTGGCGTGTCTGTTGCACCAGAGCTATATCAGATGAAGCAACATGAGCTCCTGGTGGGCTTGAATGGGATTGAGCCTATAGCTGACGACATCTTAATAGTGGGCTGTGGTGACACGGAGGAAGATGCCATCCGAGATCACGATGCAAACCACACCCCACTGATGGACAGATGCAGAGAAGTTAAACTGAGGCTGAGTTTGAAGAAGCTGCAATTTCGAGTTATGGAAGTCCGCTTTCATGGGCATGTCCTCTCGGTCGATGGCCTTAAAGCTGACCCCGACAAGGTCAGAGCAGTTGTGGACATGCCCAATCCCATAGACACTAAAAGCGTGCAGCGTTGTGTGGGTTTTGTGAACTACCTATCCAAGTTAATGCCTAGCTTGTCTGGGGTTTGTGAACTACCTATCCAAGTTCATGCCTCGCTTGTCTGAGGTCTGTGAACCACTGAGGAGGCTGCTGGATATATGTACAGTGGCACTGGATGCCAAAGCACGACGCGGCCATGCAGGAGATCAAGACGCTGATCACGGCAGTGCCCATTTTGAGGTATTATGACATTACCAGGCCGGTCACCATACAGAGCGACTACAGCCAGACAGGTCTGGGCTGCTGTTTGCTGCAGGAAGGACAGTCAGTTGCATTCCCATCCCGTGCATTATCCCAAACAGAGCAAAATTATGCACAAATGGAGAAGGAGTGCTTGAGCACTGTGTTTGCAAAATGTGATTCAGATTTGATTCTATGTACCAAGAACTACTACATTATTATAGAAGCTGTTAAAATGTTGAGATAAATCAGTCAAATCTAATCATGACCTCTTCATATTTACGAGCTATTGTATGAGCTATTGTATGTTTCTACTAATTAGTATTCAAAACAGGGTGGTGTGTTGAACCCTTTTATTTTGTGAACAAAAATACATATAATCAATCTACTTACTGTTGTCTTCGGGCTTTTACCAAAAACTGTACATTTTCGCCACATGAGCCACACAACACTTGAACAGTGCTCTGGTGTTGGCCACTGAAGGCACAAGCTGGAAACCTGAAATATTGACATTGATATGGTGAATTAAGTTAGTCAACTAAATAACATTACATGTAGCAATAATCACTAAATAAAGAGAAAGGTTACATCAGAGGAATGAGAAATGTTTAGTATCTGCTGATCTTATATCTCTCTGTATATTAATGTTTACTCTGTGTTTTGTTTAATTATTTCACCTCTCTTTCTTTCCTTTTCACCTTTCCCCGGTCTTTATTTCTTCCTGAGCATATCTAACGCTCCTTCCTCTTATGCAAATTTACATTGCTGATCAATACAGTATTCTATCATATGTAGAATACGATTCAGATAAGAGGAAACCAACGTTAATGCAATCGAAACACTCAGGTACCCAATTATGTTGTTAGTTATCTATCCCACTGCGGACTAACGTTAGCGATAAAAGATCAGTGTTGTCACTAGCAAACTATTGTAGAAGTCCGTCTCAACACCGCAGCTACGTAAACCTGTTGCTCTGTTAAAATACTGTAAAAGAGGAGGGCCAAATGTTAAAATGAATACCAACCTTGTTATGTTGCCGCTATCTTTACTTTTGGTCCCCCTAGAGGCCTGGAGCACTTCTGTTGTGGAGTCTTTATGCAGCGCGTTTTGTACTTGCATTTGTTTTCGTGGTTTGTGTGCTTTTCGGTTTGCATCGTTTTTTAATTGCATCGCATTTTTGTATTTGGTTGTGTTGTGTGTATATGCAGCGCGTTTGCTGAATGCTGTGCATGTGTTGTCAAATAAATGAAGTCGTTTTCTTAATTTGCTTGTGTTTTGTCTGTTTGCATTTGTTTTCTGAAGTTGCAGGGCGTTTGCCCCTGTCGGCCACCGTAGTTTTGTCCTTAACTCTGACATTTATTAAAGATTAAGTCTGGGAGTGTCCTCTACCCCCGGCTCCATGGTTATCTTGTGGGAAAGCAACCAGTCTAATATGATTTAGGCAAACAGTTTTAACATTAATGAAGCCCGTGGAATGCAACTCATATTTTTTCTAACAATATTGCATTTAATTAAAACCTTTTACATTGTCATCATTACATCAGTTTTGCTTCTATCCACTGTTTTCAGACAGTGGTAAAAAAGACAAGTTCTTCTGCGGATATATAAAAGAATGCGGCGATATAAATCGGAGGAAACGTGTGCAGGCTGCCACACGTCGTCATGACGCCAGCTTGACTTCTCCTCAGCAGTGATTGGTCGATCCGAGGAGCTGGGTCTTGTGATTGGGAGTCTTTGGACAGCGTGTCCTCTGCCAGCATCAGTCCTCCTGTTGCCCGCCGACCGGCTCGTACTCCGCCGGCCGTCTGTACAGGCAGTAGTGCTGAGTCATGAAGAGGACGTCGAACACCACGGAGAACAGACCCAGGCCGAACTTTGTGGGGTCGCCGAAAATCAGCCTCCACTCGTCTGTGGAGAGACGCTGCAGTCAGTCCCCTCTGTTGTACCCTCAGTATTACATAAGTCATTTAGCTGACGCTTTTATTCAAAGTGACTTCAAATTAAGTGCTTTCACTTAACCCAGGAGAGTATCACCAGCAAACATTTTCACACAATTTTATTACAATTATTTCTTCTTTGCCATCGTAATGCTTGCTGTACAAGTATCCATGATATATCCTTTCATAGCTACCTGCGAGAGTGTGAACGAGGCTGGAGCACGTGCAGCTCCACATTGATTGAGATTCATAACCCAGAATCAGGTGCGGCTTAATAAATCGGATGAATAGCATGTAGGCTGATGCCGCGCAGTACCCTGCTATGCCATGAACTACTACAAAGTACTACTTTTTTTAAGTCACTGTTCCATTGTCTTTTATTGAGACTGGTATTTCCCCGTCAGACACCACCCACCAAGAGCCCGGGTCTGTCCCAGGTTTCTTCCTAAAAGGAGTTTTTCCTCACCACTGTTGCTTTCTCTGGAGGGTATTACTAGAACTCGTTGGTCCTTGTAAATTATAGAGTAGAATTGATACTATAAATACAATTGAATTGAAAAGTGAATAGATGTCTGCCCCCTTTATTTGAGGTGGCTGTTTATGGAATGAATGTTGCACACGGTACCAGAGCAAAGATGGAGCATGACATAGTTACCATTGTTGTAGGACTGTATGATCATCTGCAGGATACTGAGGGTTCCACCTGTGAAGTCCAGCAGCACGTTGCCTATACTCCAGCCCTCAGTGCTCTGTTGCATGTAGTTCATGTAGGCCTGGTACAGACAGCAAAACCATAAGCGCCTGTCGGCCATACATTCATTCATCCGACAGTATGAACGATGGAATGCTACACTGAACTGAACACTGATTGTGGAAAAGCACTGAAAAAAAGCAAGTAGCCAGGAGCTATTGAGATAAATATACATGATTTGTCTTTACATTTTCTTTCTATTGTAATGGGAAAATTACACTGAAGCATGATTTCATATGTCCTTATATAATTTGCATGTGTTAATCATCATAATTATTCACAATGCTTTTCAGGTTGTATGAATTCATTCATTCCTTCCTTTCCTAGCCTTCAACTGTTAGTCTCTGCATTTGTCCTCCAAAGACAATGCCATGGAGTCTGAAGGAGACATTTGTTCAGTGTTACGTTTATCAAAGCGAGTCCTCGGTCAAGTAGAAGCTCCAGCTTGTCCGTAAGATTAGACGCATTTTGCAAAACACGTCATTTTCTTCTCTAGGGGAAACAGGTTATAAGACGGGGACGCTACTGTGGTAATTTCACAAGACGTCACACTGTGACTGTGTTAACTCTGTGAAAACTGTCTTCCCACTTGGTTAGTCTCTGCAGGGAATAATTAAATCTCACCCAATTCTGAACTTTGTCTCAGTTTGCACAGCTTCTTTATTTGGTTTCAACAAGTCACACTCTCCTAAACAATTCCTCTCCTGCTGTACAGAAACGTCCACAACACTATGTTTTGTTGTAAGAAAAGAGGACTTTTACTCTTAAAAGACACTTGCGTCCACAGGATAGGCGCAAGTGTCTTTGCTATTTTAAGATCAATGCAGTTGTTCATTTCCCGTCCAGCACCCACATCGTTTAAATAGCAAATGCACCTGCGTCCATCTTTGTGCCCTTGGGCATGCTGGTCTTACCGGGAGGTGTGTTCAGGTGCATTCTGGGCGTATTGCTATCTTGAGGCAGTGGGAAGTGATTGCGGCATTGACCAACAAAAACCTGGTCTGAAGTCAATAGCGCCGCATTGTTATTTTAACGGCATATTAGTAAAATGTGCCTTGACTTATGCACAGCGTGTGCACACTGTGCTTGTTACACACACACACACACACACACACACACACACACACACACACACAGGGACGGAGAGTGGTGTCGATCTCCTCATCTTACTGTCAGCAAGAAAGCAGATAAACAAGTTTCCTAAAATGCCAAGCTATTCCTTTAACCATGTTCAGTATGTTCAGTATCCAAATTGATACTAAAAACACTTGTGGCGCTCATTTTTCATTTAGACAGCGTCAGGGAGACGCTCAAATCTATGCTAAAGGCAATAGCGCTGCATTTCATTGTTATTTTAACAGTGCATTAGTAAAATGCGCCTAGACTTATGCACAGCGTGAGCACACTATGCTTGTTACACACACACACAGGGACACGCAGAAGCACACACATGCAAAAGTGTAAATCCGCCATCACAAACACGCCTGGCTTTTAAAGGGAATGGGAGATGACACTCTGATTGGTTGATTGCATTTTACGCCCAAAACACACCCTATTAAACCATGCCCCTGACACGTGGATCTTTTTGTTCTGGCATCAAACTAGCAAAAGTGGATTTGGACACTCCCTAAAAGCAACTTTGCCACGCGTAGATCATTAAAATAGGGCCCATGGTGTATGTTAGTCATTCTCACAATTAACAGCATTGCATCCTTTTTAATCAGTACATTTTCTGTAGAGCAAATAGACATACAGAAAGATGTGCATGTTGTTATGCAATGCAGCGGTCCATCTTTGTGAAATGGAGGGTGTCAGGGACGTGCACTGGATTGATTTTAGTATGGAGAATAAGAACAGCGCTACCGTGAGTCCAGTCTCAAATCCCACAACCCAACAAACTCAACATTTGAAGTAATTTGAGTGGGTGGAGCTTACCTGCGGCACGTATTTGATCAGAGTGACTGCTAGTTTTATGTAGGAGAAATAGTAGAGGTAATCCAACCAGGCGATCTGTTTGGCTACAGCAAGAAACAAGCTGACCAGGGCAAAGGTCCAGCCAATCACCAGCAGGAACACGGCTATGCGGGACACCCTCTGACCCCCCCTCTGGAGAGAGAGGACAGAGACCATTACACGCTGATACAGAATCCAGGACACAATGACACAAGCAAGTACTTAACCCTTGCCTTTCCATAGTCCAACATTAGGTTTTTCTGGGTCAAAATTTGAAGAAACTTTTGTCACTTTGTTTGTTTTTTTGACATTTCTGTTGTTGTTTTGAAGTTTTTGAAGCTTCCTTAGACATTTGTTGTCCCTTTTTGACACTTTCTAACTTTTCCCAAAGTTCTTTCTCACTTTTAACAAGGTCTTTGGCGATTATTTCTTCATTTTCTGGGACGTTTTTGTTGTTTTTCCCTACATTTCTGTCACTTTTTTCAGTGTTCTTAAATCTTATTATTCTTAAAATGCTACGAAATTAAATAAAACACCCAAATTCAATAAAAATAGAGAACTGATCAGTTATTTAACTTGTGAAAAGCGTCGTATGGATCCATCCGTATTATTTTTTTTATTTGGGTTGAAGGAAACCCAAATTTCTGATTTAGAAACTTTTTGAAAATGGGTCAAATTTGACTCTGAGGACAACAGGAGGGTCAAGAGGCCATGTGTGAATTATATGGGTGAACGGATTATAGCGCAATTCAACAGTGAAACTCTCTCGGCTGCCTAGAACACCCTGTGTACTGATCTGTCAATCTGGTCTGACTTGGGATGGATTTTCAGGGGAAATCCAAAAAGGATGTGATGTCACTGCTGTCCCAAGTCCAAGGGAGTCCGCTAACATCCCCCCCAAAACCCCAGGAGTCCAACCCGACAGCGGCTGATAGCAGAAAGACCTCAGGACCTGCTGGTGTGCTGTGTGGACTAGCCAGACCCTCCTCCACAGCGCTGTGAAGGAAAGGTCTGGCAAAGCGAGACTAGGTAGGGTTAGATCCTCCACCGTTAGTGGAGATTCAAGTCTGCAGAGTAGTCCACATGGGAAGTAAGGAAGTACAAATACTTTGTTACTGTATACAAGTAGATTTTTCAGATATTTTTACTTTACTATTTATTTTGTGCCAAATTTTTACTTTTACATTTTTAACACGAATATTGGTACTTTCTACTTCTTACATTTTACAAAACTGGCTCATTACTTTCATTTCAGTTGAAACTAATTGGATGGGACTATACGTTGCACTTCTGCACCACTACAAGACGACGCGACAGATTTGGCAGCAAATCATCGCGGCTTGATGGCGATAACATAAGCGTATTAAAATGAAGAAAACACTGAGAGCCTGACATATTACATTCATTATTATTAGACTACATGTTCAAAGATTTGCTGACTGTCAGTTCATTTTCTCATTCCCAAGGCTACTTATACTTTTGTACTTTAAGTAAATTTCCAAGCCTGTACTCTGCTACTTTTACTTAAGTAAAGAAGTTAAATCAGTACTTCTACTTATACCAGAGTATTTTTTAAGTAAGTATCTATTTAAGTATCTGTTCTTCTAATTGAGTATGGAAAGTGAGTACTTTTGCCATCTCTGCAAACCAGAAAACTTTGGTTGGAGTTTTGGCACAATGGCCCCTTCTGAACACTGGGGTAGAGTTGACCTGGTGTACATTACCTCGTACGCAGCAGCCTGGCAGATGTAGACCAAGCAGAGCAGCACGGCGTGGATGCTGAAGAAGACGTCGTTTGCAGTGACCGGGTTAATTCCGTTCGGGTTCCTCACCAGGAACTCCTCCTGGCAGGCAGAGACACAGCACACCCTGCTCATTAACAGAGGAAACACGGAGACATGAAACGCTGTGTTGTTGTTACCATCCCTGAAGGTGACCTGAGGGACCCTGTTTCCATCCAGAGTGTGGACATTGTAGAGGACTACAAATATCTGGGAGTGCACTTGGACAATAAACTGGACTGGGCCAAGAACACTGAAGCCCTCTAGAGTCTCTAGGAAGGTCCAAACTCGTCTCTATTCTCTGAGGACGCTGAGGTCCTGCAGGACGATCCAGAGGATGTTTTACGAGTCTGTGGGGCCAGTGGTATCCTGTTTGCAGTTGCATGCTGGGACAGCAGGCTGAGGGTAGCGGATGCCAACAGACTCAACAACTTGAGTTGCGAGCGTATCTGTGGGGGGAGCTGGACTTTCTGTCGGGGGTGTCAGCGAGGAGGACGCTGTCCAAACTACATGCCATGTCGGACAATGTCTCGCACCCACTCCATGGCTGGCTGCTCCATCACAGGAGCACTTTCAGTGCAAGACTTATTCTCCCACAATGCACCACAGAGCGCCACAGGAAGTCATTCCTGCCTGTGGCCATCAAACTTTATCACTCCGCACTATAAGTGTCTGACACGCACACACACACAAACACTTAGTGAGGTTGAAACTGGACAATATTATCTGTTTTGTGCAATAACATTGGCTTAAATTATAATGTGCTATACTCTGCGGCTACTATTTATTCATTAATATTGTTCACCATTACAACACCTATCATAAAATTCCTTTAACTAGGTAGATACCGTACCTATCCACAATCCTTCTATTTCTTTTATTTACATTTTTACTCTCATATTCATATACTTCTTGCAACTGTAACACAGAAAGTTGAAAAATGTTGCGTTTACTTCGCACAAGAACAGCCATTTGCCCCTGTTGCCATGGAAACGTTATGAAGTGACGTAATTACGTGACGAGACAAACGCAGTCTCTTATTCTTAAAATGGCAATATTTCCAAGTTACCGCAATTTCATCGCATTAAATTGATAAATATCCCCCATATTCTATTGCATTATTTAAGAAAACAGGCCATCAAGGATTTTTGCCCACAACAATCACAAAAAAAAAACATATATATGACATATGCGTCTTTTACTAAGGCAGCTAAAACACTGGATGGTCAATGCATATTCAAATTATTTCTAATGCATGTATTCTTTTAGTCTGTAAAGTCAACATATATGAATTTTACTTATTGCTTACTTCTAGTTTAACACTGCTGTTACTGTTCTTAATGGCTGTGTCTGTTCTCATTTTTCTTTTGTTGCTTTGCTTGGTTGTATACCTCTCTGCTTCTGTGTTGTGTCTCGTCTTGTCTCTTTAAAAAGCCTTTTTTTTTTTACATCGAGGGCAGGGGACTACAGATGAAAAACAGCCTCCTGGCTAATTCTGGCTTTTTTTACCGATGAGAAATCATATTGTTTTATTAACTTGCCCGGTCCCCTTTCATAAAAAAAACGACTGAATTGAATTGAAAGGATGAAGTTACCTTTATATAGGGCACCCAGAACAGTCCTATGTTGAAGACACTGTAGGCGATGAAGCCAGTTAGGTTGAGAGCCAGGAAGTCAAAGTTGAGACCTACGACACTGAACACAAACATGTTGCTATCATTAGTCAGACTTTATTTTATTCCTATCAACATGGTTAACATGTAAGAGTTAATGCCCGACAAGGTGTCCGTTATCAGGAATTAAATGACAGGCCGGTTTTTGGGCTTATAATGATTCAGAAACTGATTCTTGTCGACAGTTTGAGTGACATGACACATTTACCGTCTGGTTTAATAAATCCAAAGAGAGCCCTTAGAGCTGGAAGAACGTCATAGCCAGTGTGGAGTTTACCTGAAGGGCAGTGTTTCTCAAATGGGGGTACGTGTCCCCCTAGGGGTACGAGATTTCTTTAAATATGTTTTATGTCATGCATAATTCCCTGAAAACTTATACTGTAATAATATACTAATTAAGTAATGGATTTGAAACATTTGAAGTAGCATTTCAGTGTTTTTCCGTTTAAAAGTTGTAGTTTAGTCAATCAGACAGTGGTGGTGCAACGCTGTAACGTCCCTCTTTATCCTTCCTGTTGTTCTCGGGGCAAATTTGATCCTTATGGAAAAACTTTCTATAGCAGAACTATGAAAAAAGGGATGAATGTTGGAAAAAGCCACAAAAACGATGGAAACAAATCGCCCGAAACATTTTTTTTTGTAAACGGTGAAAGAATCGACAAACAATATGTCAAAAACATTGCTAAAGGTGACAAAAACGTGTTTAAAAAAAAACAATTGGAAAAACAAATGGGGAAAAAAGCACAATTATAAAAACAATTGAAAAAAAACGTCAAAAAATGACATGAAAATGGGAAAACGTGACAAATAAATTTGGAAAGAAATGAACAAAAACGTAGAGAAAAGTGTAGAAAAATGAAATTTCGACCCAGAAAAACACAAAGGTTGCATGGTTGATGGGAAGACAGCACAAGGGTCATATATAGCCTTTTATTTCTAACAAAATATACTTTGCCCTGGTCAGAGGGTACTTGGCTGAGAGCATGTTTTTAGAGGGGGTACATTATTGGAAATAGTTGGTGACGCCCAGTCCTAGGGTAATGCATCGGGAATAAACACCATGTAATTTAGAACACTTAGCTGAATGAGACTACCTTTTCCTCCTCCAGTTCTCCCAGGCTTGTGGGTAGAAGGACACTGACCAGGCCAGGAAGTAAATCCAGCCAATCACCTGACTGAGCACTGACAGCACGTTGCTATGGACGACCAGGAAATGGATCCTGACGGACAAACTGGAGAGAGAGAGCGAGAGAGAAGCCGGCGGTCAGTCAGTGCAGTGCGATGGTAATGGATTGTGTGCCGGGACGGTGCGGCGGCGGCGGCGGCGGCCACCCACCTGTCCAGCTCCGTGGTGTTGCTGAGCAAGTACGTGGTCACCTGGCCGACGTCGTGAGCCGTCACATTGAAGGCGAGCGAGCACGTCCGCGCGGGCAGGAACACCTCAACAACAAGCACAACAGTTTTCAGTCAACAGCTCCTGGGTGGGGCCCGGTACCGAGTACAGAGATCAAAATTAGAGCCCGACCGATACATTGGAGGCCGATATTATCAACCGATAGTAGGCATTTCCCACACTATTGGTATCAGTATTTATAAACAATTTATAGACAACACAAGGGTTTAAGAAACTTGAGAATAATTTGGACTCTAAGGACACGCTAGGGACCCTAGAAGAAAGTAACAGTCACCAAAAAAAAAAAAAAAAGATGAGTGGGCCTAGTGTGCTTCAGGCTAAATTAGGACTCTTCTCCGCTCCATCCTTTTAGCATCTATGCTACAGAGTCCACAGTTAGACCAGACACCACATGCACCTGCATCCAGTCTCAGGTTACCTGCTCAGGCACGCTGATCACAGACGTGTAGTTTGTCTTGGAGCTGAAGGTCACGTTGATCCGAATGACGGCTGACTGGTTGACAGGGGAACTAGAGACAGACACACAAGTCCAGTCAGAACAACGCTGATCCTGACAGTCGCTTCCACGGACCACAGGAGCCCCGGCAGCCACAGCACCAGGATCTGGATTTCACTTCCTTTAAAGCTTTAGTGCGTTACGTTTTGATATTAATAAACATCCATTACATTCAAGCCATTGCCACATGGGTTGCTACAAAGCTAATTAAGACAGCTCTACACAACTCTCTCTGTATTTCTCAGTATGACTATGTTCAGAAGATTGTGTCGCCCGGTGAATTTTGCGTGAAGATAATGACTCTTCTGAAGAGTCTGTCATGTTTTTTTTTTATCTTCCGTGTCCTCCTTGGCTACTAGCAACTGTGTGAAAGAGGGGCGGGGGGGCGGCACGTACTCCATCACAGAAGACTTGTATCACGTGGATGCGCTGACAGTTTTGTTCTCACTTGAATTCCCCTACGCACTACAGCTTTAACTTGGGAGTGTTGTAGAAGCTGCTACACAGACACGGCTGACACACACCTGTTTTTCCAGTTTTGCCTGCAACACACTCACTCATTAACAGACCACAGATTCAATAACTTCCTTCAGGAAGTTCCATCTTAAATGAACCGCAGTCTATAGTAGTGCTGAGGTTGAGGCAATGGCTTATAAAGAGTAACTAAAGCAGGAAACAGATGCAAGTGAAACAATGAATGTTACAATGTGGCCTGGCCAATGCAACTCTCCCCAACATATTACTGTACATCCAACAAATGGGGTTGGTGCGAATGCCCCTTTAAAAACGGACATACAAGCAGACAGACAGGCAGACAGACAGGCACAGCCAATCAAATAGAAACTGCAGACTCATCATAAACCTCCAAAAACTTGGTGTCAGCTTGGGAGTGAAAGAAGCTAACTCTACATACATGGTTACCTGGTGGTAATGGTGACGTTGGCTTTAGAGTTCTCCTCAAGGGTGACAGTCTCTGGAGCAAACAAAAACACTCTGGACTCTGGAGGACACACAGACAGACAGACAGAGAAACAAAGAGACAGACAGAATAATAATCATTGGACATTCAGTCAAAGATGCTCCCAGAAACAAATAGTAAATGGGCATATTTGTATACAGTTTCACCACCACCACCATCATCATCATCATCATGAGGTTACTGCAAGGGTGACAGAACATGTTTAAAATGTTCCTGTATATCTTCACAGTCTTTGAAACAGACAGAGATAATATCCAGGAGAGTGAGTGAGTCACCAGAGATGCAGCTCAGCGTCCCCAGCAGCAGCAGCAGCAGCAGCTGGGCAGGAAGCCACGTGCTCCCCCAGCCCAGAGCAGCCATGTCTGCAACACACACACACAAACACACACAAACACACACACACAAACAGCATGCAATCCTTTCACACAATCACAGAGGTTATTATATATATATATATATATAAATATATATATATATATACACAAATGTCACTGTACTGAACTGTAACGCATATTGCACACATATTCATATAACACACATATTCATACAACATATATTATGTTAGAACCAACGACTGTATAGAACTAGGTCTATGGTTCTAACCTAGTTCCATACAGTCTATGGTACTAACTTAGTTCTATACAGTCTATGGTTCTAACTTAGTTCCATACAGTCTATGGTACTAACATAGTTCTAATCAATCTATGTTATTAACCTAGTTCTATAGAGTCTATGGTACTAACCTAGTTATATACAGTCTCTGGTACTAACCTAGTTCTATACAGTCTATGATTCTAACCTAGTTCTATACAGTCTGTGATTCTAACTTAGTTATAGACAGCATATGGTTCTAACTTAGTTCTATACAGTATATGGTACTAACCTAGTTCTAGACAGTCTATGGTACTAACTAGATAGAACTAGGTTAGAATCATAGACTGTATATACCTAGGTTAGATCCCTAGACTGTATCTAGAACTAGGTTGAAACACGTCAGAGTGAGGACAGAGTCTACTGTATATTACATCAAATTATCAATCTTAATACTGAAACGGTTCATAAATAAACAGATGAAACTTCACTTACTTGAGCTGAGTTGAGTAGACCGCTTCCTGCTTCGCAGCTGCTCAGTCACATGACCTTTCTGTTTTCTGTTACAGTGGCATCTTGTTCTGTTTCTCACTGCCGGTAGGTTGCTGCTGGCCGGGCGGAGCCCTGGCGCCCCCTGCTGGACACTCACACAATGTCTCGAAGCAGCGATTAAGGAGGCATCAACCTCTAAAATATGACTATGTTACATAATTCACGTCATAAGCTTTAGAAATACATCTTTAGTTGGTCTGTAATACACTCTTTGTATAAAATGTAGGTTAACTGCTTGAAAACAGTAAGACAACGGATGTTATGAAAGCAATCTCACAATCTATAGTTGATGTTCCACTGACTTACATGAAAGGTCGGAACCATCCTTCGTGTTAAGTTTCAGTAGGGACATTTACTGTGTGGACTCCAGTGTGTGACCTTCCGGTGAAGTGCTCCGTGTTGCTGTTCGCCAACATGTTTCTAACGAAGCTCTGTTCCGTTTCACCGAGCAGTCTGCTCTCACGGTAAGGCTGTAGGGCTGTACACGCGCACATTCGGTACACGTTAACGTGCACGTAAGAGCTCGTGCTGGTTTACTGTCAGACAGAAAGGAAGGGAGAGGAAGGGTCACGTCATTGGTGCTGGTTTTGGCAGCCCATATTTACGTGTGTGTGTGTGTGTGTGTGTGTGTGTGTGTGTGTGTGT
>NC_048415.1:26330452-26342952 GCF_013103735.1 Etheostoma cragini
TAAAAAAAAAAGTAAAAAAGAGCCAGAACCACAGAGTACATCATACAGCTGTTTCCTGCCCTGCCGACTGACAGACCTCCAGAACCTAACTCATAACTTGCATTGCTCCTATAGCTCACAAGTCCACAAGTATGTGTTCATATATGTATGTTTCACATGTTGTTTCTTTGTGTGTTGAAAGATGCCCGTGGATCTGTCCAGTCTGTCTGAGGAGGAGCGTCGAGCTCGACAGAAAAAGAGGGAAGTGAAGAAGACGAAGAAACAGACAACCATCCACTTTGAAGACGACTTTGAAGCTGACAAATACAGCCAATTCTGGAAGAAGTGACTTGTTCATATATGAATATGAAGATCGTATTCTCACTTCCAACTAGAGCCCGATCAATTAAGAATATTTAAGACCGAATATTTGGTTATTTAAAAATCCAACATTGTTTCCCTGATTAGTTATTTGTAGTTATTTATGAGTTCTCATTAAAAAATATAATAATAATCTATATTATTGTCACAACAGAACAGAGTTGTTAATTATAGTTCTGAAACTAAAGTTCTGAAAAATAAAACTTATAAAAATACAAATTTAAGATATGAAACTTAAAGTCCTTTAAGATAAACACAAAAAAACACGCCCTCTGGTGGACAAACTATGCAACACCAATACTCATAACATGGTTGACAGTCCGTTTTTATTTTTGAAATATTCATCTATCAGAATAATTTGTCTGATTTGTTTGATTTTCATGAATGTACATTGAAAAACGAAAAAATTCAATTTTGTATTTTTATTTTTTAAATCGCCCATTATAAATGCCAATACCGATAGATCAGAAAATGCCTAATATCGGTCGGGCTCTACTTCCAACACCGCGTTTGTCCATATTCAGTATATTTTTTTAGTGGAACAGATCAAACGATGGACACTGAAACTCAGACCAACGACGTCGGCAGAGTACGGCAGGATGAAGGCCACGTGTAGCCGGTCCCCGCCAAAGCTGGAACCACTACCATGCTGAGTTAATACTTTGCTTTAATAAAGCTGTGTATCTGTGTGGTGAACTTTAATAAAGCACACAAAGCTGTTGTTAAAGTGTTGTCGGGCTGCACATGTCCTGTTTGTCTAATTATGTGCTGCAGCACAAAGATTTTCGTCACTTTTTCAGACCTTTTTTAATTCTACTTACTCCATATTTTTAATTTTTTTAATTTTTATTTTCATTGTTAGGTGTGTGTGTGATAAGTGTGTACTGTATATATGTTTGTTGTGTTAAGGATTGTCTTGCTACTGGATTCCTAAAATTTCCTACAATTAATAAAGTATCTATCTAAATATAGAATTATACCTAATAATTGAGTTCAAAAAGCAGAAATTATGAATTATTTTGACTAATAATTAAGATTAGAGGAAGGTACAGATGAGTTTAGTCAGGAATGAAAGTGATCAATTGTATTTGCAAAGATGGTTGTAAAGAATCCAATCCATAAAACCCATATTTCAGATGTAAACATTTTTTAAAGGGGTCAAATTGATCCGAGGACAACAGGAGGGTTAAATATAGCCTCCTGGCTCTAAGCAGACTGACTGTGTGTTACCTCCTGGAATCTGAAAAACTCTTGTGTATTTACAGATAGGGAAAATATATATTTAGAAAATGCAAAAGGCATGCTGGGAGCAGAGGTGGGACATCCTGATCCGTTCAAGGTTAGAACATACTGTACATACCTGTGCAAAGATCCCATTCAGCGTAGTGCAGTGATAACTTCATCCAATACTACATCCAGTGAACTGCTGAAATAGAATAGAAAGCCTTTATTGTCATTATACACAGTGCAGTATCTAAGCAACGAGATGGAAGCAACCCCTTAACAGTGTCAACGTAACATATGAAAACATAAAATGTAAGTAGTGCAGCAAAAACGGAAACGCATATTGTACAATAAATAAAATATAACTTTTTGTGACATATAATAGAAATGTCTAATCTGTCAGGAGCATATAGCCTACATAGCAAATCTACATTAGTAAGAAAATAGAAATAAGAGAAAATAGAAATTAAATACATCAGTAATGGAGGTTATGTCAAATTAAGTTAAAAGTTTCAAGTAAATAAACCCAATCATGGGCTTTCCATCCTTAACTCGTTTTAGTGACTCTTTCACCTTTGGAAGAAGAGGAAATGAGACAATAACTTTTTTCTTATTTTCTTAACCTCTCCATCACCAAATTCTTTCGATACATATTTTCTTCTTACTAGATTAAGATGTGTTACAGACCGGTAGCTAATAGGCTAATAATAGGTTAGCTCTGGTTTCACACTCCGCTCCGGTAGGTGGCGGTAATGCCCCAGAAACTGGGTTATCAGCCACTAGAAACGCACGAGAACCACGATTCTCGCGAGAATTCCATTCCTGAGATTGCGTCCTTGCTCAGTCCGACTATGGGGTACTGGGACCTGACAGAGGGCACAGACTGCGTCCAAAAGACATGGATAACTACCAAGCTGGCCACGGCTCTGGGTAAGTATATCAGCTCTATGCTGCTGGAGAGGCAGGCTGTCCAACCATAACTAACGTACACCGTGTGCTGCTGAACCAGCGGTAATGCTAATGCTAGCAGGTTAGCCTGGTGCGTTCACGATACAATACAACGTTAATAAAACTTAAAGAGATGAAAAGCTGTTTAGTTTTGGCTTATTCTTTGACTGTGAAGTTTTTTTTTAATGTATCTCCCTGATGAGTGATGAGAATGAGTTTATCTACCAATAATACGGCTTGTTGTTGTCACCTCTTTTAGAAGAGAAGAGACTCACAGGCAGCATAGGTTAGTACTGCCACCTTGTTGTTTGGTTAATATATTGTGTGTGTGTGTGTGTGTGTGTGTGTGTGTGTGTGTGTGTGTGTGTGTGTGTGTGTGTGTTTAGGCCTGGTCGGCTCTGCCTATCACATAGTGGCATTCCAACCTGATTCTGCAGTGGCAGCGCTACAGAGGGCCACCAACACAACTGTTGCCATGGGTAAATATCATAATTCATATCCATCTATCCATCCATCTTCGTCCGCTTATTCGGTATTAGGCTGCGGGGGGGGGAGCAGCTCCAGCAGGAGACCCCGAACTTCCTTGTCCCGAGCCACATCAACCAGCTCCGACTGGGGGATTCGGAGGCGTTCCCAGGCCAGGTTGGAGATGGGATCCCTCCACCTAGTCCTGGGTCTTCCCCGAGGCCTCCTCCCAGCTGGACGTGCCTGGAACACCTCCCTAGGGAGGCGCCCAGTATGCATCCTTACCAGATGGCCCAACCACCTCAACTGGCTCCTTTCGACGCAAAGGAGCAGGGGCTCTACTCCGAGCTCCTTACGGATGACTGAGCTTGTCACCCTATCTCCAAAGGAGACCATTCGTATCATCCTGCTAAAAACACAGCGATAAAGTGACAGATTTCTCCTGCTAGACAAGGAAACCTCACAATACATAACCGTTCCAAGGAAAGTTCTAAAAATGTTACTGTGGTGATTGTCAGAACTACTGTGTTACCCCAAAGTTAAAGCTAAAGGTCTCTCAGTCAAAGTGCTGTACAAAGCCACTACCGTGATAAATGTGTCATTTTGGTTTAAATGGGTTGACACACTATTCTTTGGATTACACAAACTGTATTAACATTTTTTTTTTTTTTTTAAAAGAGATAAGGGGGAAAGACATGCAGCAAAGGGCCGCAGGTCGGAGTCGAATCTGGGCGCTCTGTGTAGAGGAGTAACCTCTATATATGGCCCAAACTGTATTAACATTTTTGTAATGCTGATGTGTCTCTGTGTGTTGTTCCAGCCACCATGGGAGCCATTTTCGGCATGGCGACATGCCTCAGTGCTCAGGCTCGGGACGCCCCAGATGACCCACTGAATTACTTCATCGGGGGCTGTGCGTCTGGAATCTTCCTGGGAGCCAGAAGTAAGTATCCGTCGCGGCTGACTCTGCTTCCTCCTGACCTCGCTCTTCCAGCCGCTGACCCACATTTGAAGTCCGCCATTATAGAGAATGTGCCAATCCTTTAAGATGATATCTTAGGAGCGGCAAAACCCTGCATTCCAGTACCCATACTACCTACATACTACTATTCAGTGTGCAAGGAAAAGGATTCAGTATGTCCCAACACATAATGTGTCAAATAGAGAAGCCCAGATCACCTTTTTAGCTGGAGATACTGATTGTTGATCATCAATGATCATTTTTATTTTGTTTAGGTCTAGCAATGTGTTTGGCTGTGTAAAGTATAGAGAACCAAAGTCACGCCCTTCTGTTTCTAGTCCATCTTTCGAAAAAAATGAACTGGAGTCAATGAGGGTTAACAATTTTTTTGGTCCGGTTCTGATTGTGCCATGCCACTTCACAAATGACGCGTGTAGATTTAAAAGACAATTTTACATGTCAAGAGAATAGCAATTTGACGTAAAGAAGTTGAACAGTAGGTTTTGTGCGAGAGCGCGTAGTGAACTACACCTCTCGTCTCAAACACTGTACGTCACCGGAGAAATATGGTCCCCTTGTTGAGCTTTACTGTCTTCCATGACGAAGGCAGAAGTATTAAAAGAGGTTAAAACCATAAAACCATTAGAAATCAGCGCTGCATCTACTCGATGGGAGTGGAGGGAAAATGGGGTGAAGTCAGGTAAGCGAATTGGACTTGTAGTCTGTCTAATTACATATTTTACTTAACTCGGAAAAAAAAATATTGTAAAATGTATTTTTTTATTTTGAAAAACTTGTAATCCAAGGCCCATGTCAATCGGGACCAGAAAATGTTTTTTTCTTTCGCCATTGACCATCATTTCTTTTTCCGAAGAAAGGTCCCGTGGATGCAAACAGGAGGGGCGAGACCATTGGCTCTCTATTGGCCAGTTTGTAGTGTATGGGGATCTCCACCAGGTGGCAGCGTAGCCAGCTATAGAATGGTGTGTCACTCTTTTGTAGGTCTATGAATAAGAATCACAAGTCAGTCTTGTTTCTTATACCCTTTTCCCAATGAAATTAGCGCACATATGCAGCATTTGAACAGGGAATTCTATTGTCAGATAGACCCCTTTCTCATTGCAAGTAGACAAGTTTGCATTACTGTATGTATAACAAGATCAGTTCAATTTACTTGCCCCACAGTGTCCAACTCAGAATGCTTTGATTAGCCAATCAGGAGTCGGTCCAAATAATAACCGCCTGCTATTTAAACACACATTTTTACCTGCCACATAAGAACAGTGGTGGAGAAGAAAGTTAAAAATGCCGGGGACAATCCAACTTGCCCGACAAGTAGCCTAAGCGACGTTAGCTATAGCTAGCGTCTGCAGCTGTGAACCTGACAAGCATTAGCAGCATCGGTTTTGATTAAATGTAGTGAAGTAGGTGGACCCTTTTTAAAGGATCCCTTGGTAACTCAGCCTCTTTCAAACCAGCCGTCAACGGTTTGTTCAAATTCTGCATTAACAAAACTCACTTAAAAAAAAAAAAAGAAGATAAATCTTGACCCGGACAACTTATTTTTGTGCATGGACATTTAAAACGCAAATGTACGTGTCCAAAGGACAAGTGCATGGAAAAGGTCATGTTGAGGTCTCCTTTAAACCAGTGGAAACTTCTCCAGTCAGCTTCTAGGACTTAAATGTTTTAGACTTTATGTAAGGGCCTATAGAGTCTGTCCTGTAGCTTTATTTTTATTTTTTATTATATATAATTTTGAGATTACGTCCAAGATTCGGTTATCATAGAAACTGCAGAGTCCTACCTTAATGCCACCATCAGTCTGTGGCAGAGAAAGTGTAAAATTATGCCTAACGATTGTGTGTGTGTGTGTGTGTGTGTGTGTGTGTGTGTGTGTGTGTGTGTGTGTGTGTGTGTGTGTGTGTGTGTGTGTGTGTGTGTGTGTGTGTGTGTGTGTGTGTGTGTGTGTGTGTGTGTGTGTGTGTGTCTGTGTGTCTGTGTGTCTGTGTGTCTGTGTGTCTGTGTCTCTGTGTGTCTCTCTGTGTGTCTCTCTGTGTCTCTGTGTCCAGCCCACAGTGCAATGACGGGTACGTCAGCGTGTCTGGGTCTGGGTACGCTGGCCTTCTTTACAAAAGTCGGTAAGATGGAGGGATGGAAGCTTGCTGGACCCCCCAAATTATAAGGAGGAAGATGGCTGTACATTTAACTGTATGTTGTAAAAAGAGTTCATATATTAAAGTTCTTGTGAAAACAATTAAGTGTCATATTGTGGCGAGGTCAGAGAAAGCTATTTGGAGAATCTGCAATTCTACATGAAAGTAGCAGTTTGATTATTCCGATTTATAATTTCTTTAGATTTTATTAATGGTTTTATTATTAAATTATTGAGTATGTGACATCATATCCAGGTTTGAGATAACCTCCGTCTTCATCTCCGCAGCTACAGGCCTCACCTGTCCTCCCAAATGTCTCTGATGTTTCCTTTAGGAGACAAAAAAGCAGCTGAGCTGCAGACAATGTCCACTGACCTTACAACGTCACCATTTTTACAATAAAGGGGACAGAAGAATTTACATACAGCTGGGTGAAAAATAAAGACACTGCATAAAAAGCAACATATGGAAGAGGATTAGGGCCAAATGGGAAAAAGGTATTTGACTTTTAAACACCAAATTCTGACTTCAAACTCAGAAGGCTTCATCTCTGGGAAGAATACTCCAAAATGTCAAATGTGGCCCCAATGCATGAAGTCAGTGATTATGTACACTAAATGCATGCATATAGTCTATGTCCACTGATATGTGTAAAGGTTGCTGGTCAGATAAATGTATGTTTGCTCATACGTGTGGGGGGACAGGTGAACTGGCTCAGAGCAAACAAGGCCTCTGGATGCTTCTTTATTAAGACACAAATTACTAATTTACATCCTGATGAGGGATTTACACACTTCGATAACACACGGGTTAATAATTAAGCTTCAGGTCGACGGCACGGATTCACACATACCTTTGTCAGCCTCCCCCAGCACTAACTGTTACACCGTCAGAAGAGGAAACAGTGGAGGACTGAGTGTCTGTAGCAAGTCAACACCATCTGGAAGATTGGAAGCAACATGTCTGCCAGTCTTACTACAGGTCTGAACCTTCTTTAACTCAGATTTATGCTCATGGGCATACTTTTACGGCATGTCAAAAGCGGATTTTATAGACGTATAGGGTATGTGACACAGGGCAAAGCAGAGATACAACCTTTAAATGAGTGTTAAAGCAGCTGATTCAGCAACTGGAATATTACACAGCCTCCTGGGCTTTCTGCTATGTCAGCAGTAATTTTATTTTACCCTTAAACCTAGGCAAGACAAAAGCGTTTGCTGTGGAGACCTATTGGCCCAGTGGGATAATGAGGAATAAGCAGTTGAGCAATGTATCTTTGTTGATGGCCATCTTGAAATGTCAGTAAACATTAAAAACCTCTAGTAGTTTCTATTAAGACGTCTGCTGCCACCCTCTGGAGGGGAAGCAAAGAGCTCTGGGACAATAAATGAATTACTACACACTTTCCAAACAGCTTCAAAACACATCCACAATATTTTATAATAATTATACAGTACAGATATACTATTCTATGACTTTTACAACATGCTGAAGTATGACTTTAGATTACTTTTTTCGACATACTATACTATGATTGACACTATTTTTGTCTTAATTTCCAACAAATGACTTTTTAGTTACTTTTTTTTAAAAATAAACTATAATATGACATTTTAGGACGTTTTTGACATACTTTGACTTTTTAAACATACTGTACTATGACTATTGTATTTTTTAAGATTTTAAGATTTTTTATAATGTTTCTACATAATGTACTTTTACTTTTTTTGACATACTATGAGTTTTTATGACTTTTTGACATACTACACAATGGCAATCAATCAATGTTATTTGTCATGTAAAACTTCACAAAGTGTTATTTCAGTGAAATCCCAGCAGGTCGTTCAAGCATAATTCCCGACGCAGAATGTGGTCTTTAGATCGGCACACAGTAGATGTGTCTCTCAGTTGAATCACACCAGGGACTCCAGGTCCAAATGACAGGACACCTGTGTTCCCAATATCCAACTGGAAACCCACAAAGACCACGAAGGCCAGCCAGCCCACCGCCCGATGCCTGCCACTGGCTAGTGGGACACCAGAGTCGGCTGGAGACTGGGGTTGATTTCCCCATCCTGATGAGGGACTGATGTCCTCACTGTCCAACATCATCCACATAAAGCCTATCTGAAATGTGTCAGATGGACATTGCAATATTCATTTAGCAAAGAAAGGGGACTGGAGAGGTCTGCACCTTCTAGAGCTTTTTACTTACTTACTTTTCTATGACTTTTTATGACATACTATACATAACACCATGTGCTTTGGTTTAGTTTTTTGTGGGTTTGTGTAGCCTCTACTCTTTCCAGGGGACATGGTAGAGAGGAGGTCGTAGCCTAGTTTCACAAGGTTTGGTGACATCCAGAAGGTGCTCCTAGAAAGTCATAGTATAAAATGACAAAAAAAATCATCAACGCCTTTGTATTATGTTGAAAAAGTTATAAAAAGTCATAGTATAGTATGTAGAAGAAAGTCACAAAAAGTCGTAGTATAGTATGTGGAGGATTAAAAAAGTCATAGTATAATATGTGTATGGTTAAAAAAGTCATAGTATAATATGTGTATGGTTTAAAAACTCATAGTATAATATGTGGATGATTAAAAAAGTCCTAGTATAATATGTGGATGGTTAAAAAGTCATAGTATAATTTGTGGATAATTAAAAAAGTCCTAGTATAATATGTGGATGGTTAAAAAGTCATAGTATAATTTGTGGATAATTAAAATAGTCGTATTATAATATGTGGATGGTTAAAAAAGTCGTAGTATAATATGTGGATGATTAAAAAAGTCTTAGTACAATATGTGGATTGTTAAAAAAAAAGTCATAGTATAGTACATCAAAAAAATCATGAAAAATGTATAGTATCTTGAATAAAGTGTAGTATGTAGAAGAATTTAAAAGTCATAGTATAGTAAGTTGTTAACGTCAATAAAAAATCAAGTGTAGCATGTCTGTAAAACCCTATTATAGTAACTCGAAAAAATAGAAAAGTCATAGGATAGTATGTCGAAATAAATCATGAAAACTATACAGTATGTCGAAGGGATAGGTATTAACAAAAAGTTTCATCATAGTATGTTGAAAAGTCCCAAAAACTAATGATAGTGCATTGTCCTGAAATAAAAAGTCTAAAAAGTAGTCATAGTTCAATATGTTGAAAAATCAAAGTATATGTCAAGAAAAGTCCTAAAAAGTCATAGTAGTGCATGGAAAAAAGGTGAAAACGGTGAAAAAGTCATGTTTTAGTATGCCGAAAAATAAGTGTCTCCAGTTAATTAAGGATAAAACTGACAATTCTTTTTGGTGCCAAAATGAACATTTGTCATTTGTCTGCGCTTTTATTGAAGCTCTAATGTTTAGGACTTCTTAGGAGCTGTAGGTGTCTCTCACTTCAATTTCAAAACTTACGCCATCAGATTACTAAATCATCCTCTCAATAACATGGTGAAACTTGTAGTATTTCTTTATGTGTACACCACTAAAACTCAACTAATTCTATATGCAATTTCAGAAAAAAGCCCCTGTATTATATTTGTATATTTGTAATTCATTTATGTTGTATTATATTCTATGTATGTATTATCAGCAATATTGTGTGTTAAATAAAGTAACAATAATCATTGGAAATTGAACCCCACTGCTGTCACAGCTGACATTTTGCATATCTGTGTTTTTAAGAAATGGTATCATAGTGATGCTCTTCTCTTTGTCCTTACCATGCAGACAGCAGTTCCTCTGGGTTCACCACTGCAGCCCCCCCCAGCACGGGTGTCAGTGTGGATGCTGCCGACATCGCTGTGGTGGTCGTCTACTTTATTTTTGTCATGGGGGTTGGAATCTGGGTAAGACTATTTTAATTCTGGACTGTTTTTACACTCACACCAATATTTACCATTATACTGTACCTAATGACATCTTAACCCTCATGTTGTCCTTGGGTCAAATTGACCCGTTTTTCTATATCAGTGTTTTTTTTAATCACCCAAAATAACATGACTGATTCCACACAACGCTCTTTGGCAAGTACAAATCTCTACTTTCATTAATTTTGAGGTGTCTTATTCAATTTTATAGCATTTGAAGAACAAATTGAAGTGCTTTTGAAATAGTATTGAGTAAAAGTTGACATGTTCCAGTCTGTGATTATCATCAACATAGTGTACGTTCCTTTAATTTTAGTCTAAAGAATTTCTAATGTCTACTTTTCTAACTCAAACATTAGGTAGAATTTCCTATCGATGAGGTTTATTGACCAAAAATTTCAAAAATAACTGTAAAACTAAAGTTAATAAGTTAGTATTACGTAGTGTTGAAAAGGTCAAAAAAGTGACAAACATTGAAAAAAAAGCGTCAAAAGTGTTGAAAAAAAGGACAAAAAAGGAAGAAAAAGTTCAAAACGTTGATTAAAAGCCTCAACATAAGGGTTGATTTTCAATTTTGACGGGAAGACAACACAAGGTTTAAACATAACTTAAGAACTATCTCAGGTGGACACAGGTTAAGTGTAATGTGTTTAAGTGTGAGTCAAGAGCCAAATTTAACTGATACCTATTTTTGGATTCCACAAATGCTATTAAGTATCCTAAAACTACTGAAACCCTGAATACCATACCTGACAGAGACCCAGATTGGGTTCTAAAAGTGCTAACCCTGCTTGTATACCTTGTACTTATTTTCCTAATTTAGGCTACCTAAAAATGGGTCTCCTTTAGGGTCTGGTTCTTTTATGATTTAGTATGTGTTGCATATACTTGCTGGTCTAATCCTCACCTCTGCCCTCTACAGTCATCAGCGCGTGCCAGTCGCAGCACTGTGAGGGGATACTTCTTGGCGGGCCGATCAATGACCTGGTGGCCTGTGAGTGTGATGTGGTACTATAATGATGTTTCGCTTCCAATTGCATGGTAATGCGCTAATGCTATATGGTATTATCATCATACTGTACTGTTATTTTGACTGATCTTTTGTTCTGTTTGTATTGGATAGTTAAGAATTGCTGCACTTATACCTACAGAACGGTTATTCTGACACAGTCAGAAGACTGTAGCCAATCATTGTTGTCATGTTTCAGCATGGAAGGTCATTCTTGAGCTTTTGTAAACATTACAACAAAGTACAAAAATAGGTTAATATTGGCCAAACTACGTGTGGTGAATTCAAGTAGTAAAATAAAGAAAACTTTCTAGTCAACTCAACTTCAATATACTATATGTTGACGTTCATTAGTGTCCTCCCATTTCTAATATGTCATGCTAAATACCATTACTTGATACATGGTAGATGTCAGGGAGAGCCACAATAGACTGTTGCTTTAAGACTTTGGTGTATTTGGGGTATGCTTAGGATAGTGAGTAAATATGATATGATATTTTCTTGTTCTTGGGAGTGATCTGTGAGTGTTTACAGATTGGAGCCTCTCTGATGTCGAGTAATGTTGGCAGCGGTCTGTTTATCGGCCTAGCGGGAACAGGAGCAGCCGGAGGCATCGCTGTCGGGGGATTTGAGTGGAACGTAAGACAACACAGGGTGGAATCATGAACCATGGGTTGTATTTGTTGAGCCCACTAGATGGGGCCCTTGGGCATGTCATTGAACCCAACATGGGGCACCTGTCATGGGCAGCCCTCTCACGCAGACATCTCTCCATTTGTACATTTGAACCTGGGAATGTGTGGATTTTAGGCCTGTATTTAACTGTTAACAACAGAGTAAAAAGATGAGATTTCCTCTTACGGGATTAATAAAGTATGTCTTCTTCTTGTTAAAGATCGTTCCATTTGATCATGAATTGTAAAGTATGTTGTAGCATGAGCGAAGAATTCATCTCTAATCATCTTCTGACGTTTCACAGTAATTATGAGATTTCCAATTTGATGAATTCATGGTTCAACAAACAGCTGTGCATCATGACAGCTGCTCTGATGGAGAAACAGCACATCTTGAATTGCAAACGGCACTTTAAGGGAGTTTTGACATCCATTCATCGTGTGTTTCAACGTGTGGTTCTGTAGGCCTCGTGGGTGCTGGTGGCTCTGGGTTGGATCTTCATCCCCGTCTACATCTCTGCTGGCGTGGTCACCATGCCGGAATACCTGGGCAAGCGCTTTGGCGGCCAGAGGATACGCATATACATGTCTGTCCTGTCACTCATTCTCTACGTCTTCACCAAAATATCTGTAAGACACATACACACACGCACACACAAACACACACACAAATGAGGTACAATCCAAGACACAGTAGAAATATGTATGTGTGTGTTACCCAGACAGATATCTTTTCGGGGGCGATGTTCATCCAGGTGTCGATGGGCTGGGATCTCTATCTGTCCACAGGTATCCTGCTGCTGGTCACTGCTGTTTACACTGTGGCAGGTAAACAT
>NC_048415.1:26345452-26351188 GCF_013103735.1 Etheostoma cragini
GAAGTCGTTGCATCTAATCAGAGGGCCTTCTGTGGCGCAGAGTGGGGGTCATCACTCCTCAACCCCCAGGAACTTTGTTTCGCAGTCTCATTCTAAATTTTTTAGCATTTATAGATGAACATCCAAGTCAAAGTATAAATGATGGTCAATGCTGAATTAGAATAGCTGATCAGCATTCTCCAGATATCAGAGCCTCAATGATGCTGAGTAATCACCTTGAGTCCACTTCAGCAGTTGAAACTGCCAACTCGCTGGATGCTGTTTGGTGGTTTATGATGTTTTTCCATAATTTCTATTTGACAATTTCAGTACGTAAAATGTAAAAGACCTACTCTAGACCTGCTCTTTTATGAAAAGATGTGAGACAACTATTGTGAATTGGCGCTATATATAAATAAAATTGATTTGAATTAAAAGGTAGTAGTTAGTTTTTGGGACAGCAACAATAACTTTATTCTACAAACTGCCGATTGCGCATCCAGCAGGTTATGATTATGGCATTAATGTCTGCCACGACAGTTGGTGGTACAATACTGAAGGCCTTTCCTTCATCTCTTTAGATACTGTACGTGCAGACTCTGTGCACACAGATGCTTCTGATGATGCTCATATGTCTGGAGCAGGTCTCGCTGCCACCGTGGCTCACCCACAGCCACGGCCGACCATTCACTAATAACAAGGTTTATTCCAACTGCTAACGTCAACGTTCACACGACTTCACAAAACAATCGGAATGACTGAAAACGTCCCTCAGGTTTCCGTTCCCGCTCCATGCCCAGGAACTCCAACACAGCCTGGCCACGGAGTTACCCAAAATGCGTGTGGCACACTCCCGATGCACATGACAGTGATCTGGCTTCGCTGCTGGGTTCACAGGGAAAAGGCTGCGGGGGTTGTTTTGTGCACGCAGAGTAGATCATTTGAAAAACTGCATAACGGCATAACTTTGGCATTATAGCATAAAACATGATCTTTAAGTGAGCCCAGAGGCCCTATGTGAGCTAAGCACTTGAACTCCAATGACATTGGATTGTTTATTTCCGAATTTTATAAAAACTGTAAAACAGTTTTCTTGTCTGATCCAGTGTTAGGGTTGGGTTAGGGTTCCATCCTTCCTAAATCACTCATATATTCCTAAATAACTTAAATAAATAGATACCATTTAACGACTTGAGTTTCACCTAAAGCTGGCATAATGCTTTTTGTATTTTTTTCAGGGTGTTCATCCTTGTCTTGGTGTGTGTTAGTCTGTTGTGGATTCCAGTCATCCAAACGGCCAATAGTGGACAACTGTTTGATTACATCCAGTCAGTGACCAGCTTTCTAGCTCCGCCCATTACGGCTGTTTTCCTCATGGCTATCTTCTGGCCACGTGCCAACGAGCAGGTAGTACACACACACACACACACACACACATCCACACACACACATACACACACACACACACACACACACACAAGGAGAGTGCATGTTTCTTTATACTGATGCATGTCCAAAGTGGCAAAACATTCCTTTTACCCAATAATCGGAAGGTTTGCAGTGTCCATGGCTTTGCTAAACGTGTGTTACTGAAAAGGAGAGATCTACTCTATGTTCCTTTCACTTCCATGAAAAAACACCTGGCAGGCTATTGGATGAACCATTGGTCTATCAAGCCTGGCATTGTTGTTTTGAACGAGTTACTGCCGTCACACACACCTACACCACACTTCCACCGGACACTGACTGGTTCGGTGAGCTTATAGTTCAGACACAAATGCAGGGGTTGAAGCCTAGTCTCGCATTGCCACACCTTCCTCCGCAGCACTGTGGAGGAAAGTGTGGCTAGTCCAAACAGCATTCCGGAAAATAGCCTCAGAGAGGATCTTGTTTTGGTGGACGTTCAAAAGTTGTCATAGTCGTGCAACAGAAAACTCCGATTGGACAGATAGTCTAGCTAGCTGTCTGGATTTACCCTGCAGAGATCTGAGGAACAGCTAAACATAGTCCTCAGAAATCCACCGGAGGTTAGAATGCCAACGTAAAGAAAGAGGAAGGTGACGGACATCTGGATGAAAAGAGGGACATCTGGCGGAATTTCACCGGGTCTATCCAACAGCCATGCAAAGTAGCCTCTACAAGACAGGGGCACCAGATTAAACATGCAAAACCTTAAGACCCTTTTCCCTTCAGTGTTGGCTTTGTTTGCCAGTTTAATCTCATATGTATGTACTGTATGTGTGTTTCTCAGGGTGCATTCTGGGGTTTGATGAGTGGCCTGCTGGTGGGACTGATCCGCATGGTTCTGGAGTTCTCCTATGCATCTCCCTCCTGCGGTCAGCCAGACCGGCGGCCTGCTGTCCTGGCCGATGTCCACTACCTGTACTTTGCTCTCATCCTGCTGGCACTCACCTGCCTTGTCATCGCTGCTGTCAGCCTGGCTACTGCCCCGATACCTGCTCAACATGTAAGAAGCATGCCATGTAATCATCAACACTTTAAAGCAGACACGCCCAAGCTGTGACACAGCGTCATTCAAAAGCTATGACCCAGCATCATTTACTTTGTGACCTCAGTGAACGGAGCTTCCTCCCAGCATCCGCTCGCTGCTCTCATTAACAATCACAACATCTGCTCGCTGAGGCTTGAACATCACTGTTACTTCTCACAGCGCGACATTCATGTTGGATAATTTAGTGCTGAGGTTCAGCTGTAGCACAAACGCCATGAAGAAAACGAGCAGTCTGCGGGCTCAGTGCATTGCAAATTAAGATAGAAAATCAGAAAAACCTTCACCTGTTAGACACATACGCTACACATACAAAAAACAAAACCAAATACAGTAATGCACTTTAAAAAGCACATGACACAATGGAAACTGTTTCCAAAGTGATGCACTGCTGACACACTTGTTGCCGTGGTATTTGACTTACGAAGTTACTCAGACTCAGTTTTGGCAGTGTGTCTCGCCATGTCTGCCGGACACAAGACCATAGGTGTGTTCTAATAATAATAATAATAATGTAATTAATCCTCCAAGGGGAAATTACAATGTTTTTACTCTGTTGTTGTTACACACAGTCCTGAATTAGACAGACATGCTCAGTGCCTATAATGCACTAACTGCAGCGATGTCAGAGTGGGGGGGAAGTGCCCATGGGAAGGCACGCCAAGCAGTTAGGGTTCAGTACCTTGCTCAAGAGCACCTTGGCAGCTACCAGTCCACCATCATACTTTGGTCCGTATGGGGACTTGAACCTGCAACCCTCCGGTTCGCAAACCAACTCCCTCCTGACAGCGCCACTGCCACCCCCAAACTGTTATAGCCATCTTCGTGATGTGACTTCACACCAGCTTGACCAATCACAATCTACTGCACTGCCCCCAGCATGAATAGAGGCAACAGTTTTACAGCTTTCTCTGCTCTCTCCTGTGCAGCTGCACCGGCTGACCTGGTGGTCCAGACACAGCCAGGAACCTCGGATCGACCTCCCGGGTGCCCAGATGACCTCTGACCCCAGTCCGGACTCTGAGCGGGGGCCGGAGTCGCGGTGGAGGAGCATTGCTGTGCGGCTCTGCTGTCTAAACAGCCCGAGCTCTGGTTCTGTGAGCCCAAAGGCGGAGAGCAGCGAGCTGAACTCTCTGGCGGAGCGGCCGCTCTGGAGACGCGTGTGCAACGTCAACGCCCTGCTGCTGCTGGCTGCAAACGTCTTCCTCTGGGGATACTTTGCCTGATTCATGATCAGTAAGGTTACACTGGTGGACTGACCTGGACTGGCATATTGTCCTTTTTGGTTCAATGAAAAGAAACAAAATGTCCAGTGGCTAAACCAATCAGCTGCTGTGCTGGACCTTCTACGCAACAGTTATTCATTTACAGGAGTCTCATCAGGAAAGACATACAATAATAAGAAATAATTATTACACACACACACACTCCTGGAGAATTATTCATGGTTTACTTGACTGAAACGTATAATTTAAATGCATTATGAAAATATGTTTCTTTGACTTTATTATGGGCACACATGGGTCAAAGTGATATAAGACATTTTCCAAGAGTTCAATATCTCACTCACCCACACACACACACACACACACACACACACACACACACACACACAATCTGTACTGTGCTCATGATCAAAGTAATCAGATCTTTTGGCCTGATTGAATCAGACAGGAGCTGACAAAGTTAATCACGCCACAAAGAAAGTGGGCCACATGTTCATTCCCAGCTATCTATGAACTAATGATTCCATAATGATTTAGAAATATACTGTTGTATGTTCAACGTACCAATTTAATACATAGCTGTTGATTCAGTTAGTTGGGGAATGTTCATTAAGGATTTGCCAGTCATCAGGTTGTTCCTGATTTCTCCCTTTACTTTGCCTTTGCACTGAATTGTAAACATCTACTGGATGAATATGAACAATAACATGGTTTTATTGGAGTTGCCACTGATGCTGGACTGCTTAAAAAATCTTAATAGGGTGTGAATTAAAATCCACTGGTCTTCGAACCTAAATCTTTTTAACAACATGTTGGATTCTAGAAATGCTCTTCTCCCTGAGATGTAGCTCAGCAAAATTGATAACTCTCAGATAGTATACAGTAAGATACTAATAGTATCTGGATACAAGGAAATATTCAACTAAAATGTACTGAGACGATGTTGAGAAATGTGTTGCTTTTACAGTATGCACCCTTCAAGCTTACCACAGAGCTTAGAGTTCTCCCCCGACTCTTAAAGTGAGTGGTTACTTCCCGCCCTGCTGTTAACAAATGCAGCTCAGCGCTCAGACCTAGCTATTAATCAAGGCACTCCTAAATCATTTCAGCTGCTATCCTAATAAATGTATATTTTATAATTATCTGTGTATAACTGTTGCATATTTGCAACTAGTCTTTCCTGAATGAAATAAATCCCAGTGTAAGTCCTTTCAGGAAGACCTCACTCTTAATCAATGCTCTACCTAACTCAAATCAGCTGTTGGAGGCGTTCACCTTCCTGCTAAACCAATCAGGATTATACACAAATAGCAAGGGCCAATCACACTCCCAACCCTGCTTAAAATAATCTGTTTCTCCCTTTCCCATTCAGCTGTCATTGCAGGCAAATTGTGCAACCCTACACCCCCCCCTCCACCTCCAGTCCTATACTCCAGCTGACTGGTCCGGCGCCTTCTTCGGTCTGGTCTTCGGGCTCCTTCATCGCCACCACCGGTGTCTAGATTGGGGGGGTATGATGGTACTCTATACCCCTATATAGATATACGAAAGGCTCGTGTAGCGATGGAGTCTAATCACCAAAGACTTGGTACATTTTGTATTGAGCTGGACAACAAATCTTATTTGCGTATCTGCATGTCTCTCCTGATTGAAATGGAATATCACGGTGGCATGAGCACTGGCAAAGAAATGAGAAAAACGTCAGCTCAGTTTCCAGAATATGGTAATGAAATGTTTATTTTGTCTTCTGTAGACAACGAAAAGTAACTTTACAAAGTAACAATTCAACACCAGACTCAAATTGTTTTATACTGTCTGTTAGCAGAGACTGCAGAAACCTGGGGGGGAGGGGAGTGCTACATCAAAATGTTCAAAGGTTTGGCTCAGCTTCTTCAACATGGACTCATCATGTGGAACACAGAATTTGGTGATCAGGACATAGAGTATCATAGAACAGCCGTTACAGCTCGCTGATGATAGGACTGATGTATTTTGGGGGTGTATTGGTGGTGGTGGTGGGGG
>NC_048415.1:26351222-26446880 GCF_013103735.1 Etheostoma cragini
CGGGAGGGTATGGAAAAGATAACAACATTCAGTCATAATTTCAGTTTTTTAAAAGGCTTTAAGACATCGTTTAGACAATGTCTCTGCTTTTGTTCACCCAATACACAAGTGGCCAAATGCAACACTAGCTTATTAAGAACTATGAGCCATAAATAATTTGATGGCTTGACTGACTGTGGACAAAAAACTAAATTCTTAGCACAGTCAACTGACTGGACATCTGGTCTTCATTGGGGTTAGGTCAGTGTGTGAAGGACCAGCTCTTAGTTTGAACCCAACTTATACTGGAATGCAAGGCAGATGCTGATATCTATATTGGATTATTACAAAACCTTGATAAAACATGGTGAGACACTTACTTGTTAATTAACTTGTCAGCACAAACGATGTAAAGGCAACACTGTGTCTATAGAAATTCAAACATTTTGGGACAACTTGTTCTTGGATTCTCACCAAAAGGTCCACTGGTAGCGGTTCTGGAGCTTTCCACTGCAAGACATGATCTTGCTCAGCAGATGACGTTTGCAAAATGTACGGTATTTTTTTTATTTATTTAGTATTTTTAAAGACTTTGTGTTGGCTGAAAGCTTAAAACAGAAAGTTACTAATGGACCGTGTGGTGCAAAGTTTATAATAATATCTTTGGCATTTGTCTGAGCCCAGTTCTTGGTGGCTGCCATATTTACCCGGGCCACCTGCAATACATCGATATCCAACAATTATCAGTTCTACTCTCATCTTTAGGTTGTAAAAGGAGATTCCATTCGCAGATGGAGGCCACATAAATTCCACTGTGCACACCTCATGATAAATAATTTGTATAGAGATTCTTAAAGAATTGGGACCAGATATTGAGCGAGACTTTTTGCAGTCCATTAATAAACCTGTCAGTGCCATCTGGTGGACAAATTATGCAACAGCAATACTGTTTCGGAAGGATTTGAAGTAAATATACTCAGTAGTGATGGCCAAATGAAGCTTCGTGAACCAGTTTCTTTATTTACTGAGCACACTAGATGGCGCTCTCTGTTCAACAAAGGATTTAGAACACACTGAATTGCAATGCCTTAGGCCTTTCTTTTAAAACCAAGAGCGCCATTTAGTGGGCTCAGAATATAAAGACACTGATCACTAAGTTTAATTTGGCCCCTACTAATACTCAGGCATTTCTATCTATCGGCAATACTGTACGCTGATCCATCTGTGGCCGGTACATATAAATTCATCAGACCAGTTTAATTATGAACATTGAACACACACAAAAAAAACATTTTCTTACAATGAAAATGTGATGAAAGTAATGCAATACATGTCCAATCAGCAACATGGTGCTTTGGAAGCTGACTGCAGTGCTGCTCACAAAAGCAAAGCCGCTGTGTCCTCATGCAGGTGGAAACTAGATGGAAATACATTATTTTGCCCACAAATGGATTTGTAGGCCGGGCCATGCAGATTGGAGCATGTAAAACAAGTGACAGAGTGCAGTTGGCTTCAACAAGTTGTGCTTGAACTTGATGATAGAAGGATATGTGCTTGTGTTTGTTTCTTTTGGAGGACAGTTTGTATGAGTTTCCTTGCAGTGCAGACGGGCAGAGCTTTTGTTGAACAGGATCTACAGGCAGTCACAGGGGATTATGATGTCAAGGAAACTATCAACTTATCAATTCTTTTCACATTCCTACTCATGTAATATGATCAATATGAGAGGGACAGAACTGTGACTATCAAAGAAAATTAGATGTGTAATCTCTGAATTTAGAAGTAAAAAATAAATCAAGGCACAAATAAATACTGCAGAATGGAATACAATGGTGAACACAGCATCTGCATGGTCAGATTTCAGATAGTCAGGGTTGCAGGGAAGATGGAGTCCACCTGGGCTTACACTGAGGCCCACTGACCTGACACCAACACTCATCAGAGCCAAGAACCAAACACAAATTATTTCAAAACTGATCCGACACATTATTACCCAGTTCTGCACTTGTCATCTGGGCCAGTTTTGCAAACAAGACACTAAGCAGACAATCCATGAGAGTAATGGAATGTAGCCTGATGTGAAGTGCTACATGCTGACTGCCTTGTCACACCATCTGTTAGCACTGCTTCATGCTGGGAGACACTCTTTTAATTACTCCACTCTGAATTGAACAGCGAGAGGAAATTAAAGCACAAGGTGTGAAAGAAACCTGCAAGTCACTTTGTAATATTCAACACTTGGTGATGGAGACAGGTTTGGCCTCAGCTGGGGGAACTCAACACTGCACCTGACCCTAAGCAGCCGAGCACCAAGATTCACGAGTAGAATGAGACTAAGTGTGCAGCCGTTGCTCAGTAATACTCCTCTTCCTGCTACAGTCACACCCCAGTCAGTCACCTGGAAACAGGGCTCATCATTTGGTACTGAGCGAAGAAAGGCGTTAACACCAACACTGTTCTCCAGACAGGAAACAGAATGGCCTCAAAGCCACGTCTTACCAAAGCTTTGGGGCTCAACACGAGCCACATGAACTGTAACCGCAGCTCCAGCCGCGTGCTGCCATGACAAAAACACTGTAAACCTAACAATCGGTGCTGCAAGAGCCTCTGGGAGAGGTGTGGGGCAGGTGAGGTCAGAATAAATCCACCGTGGCTTAAAGACTTTCCCAGAAGTCCTTGCAGTGTTTTTTTGTGGAGAGATCTGGTTTATTGACTGACATGTAATGCTTCAAATCTGTAGAAAGGAAATGAAAAAAAAACACTGCTCTGGCCATTTGCTACCTAAAACCTCCACCCACCTGTTGTCTCATCAGCTCTGGTTTTCTGTGTGTCTGGCTTTCAAACTGGACCAGACCGCGGGTCATAAATGTCCTACTGAAGCACCGTGGGAAACGTGGTGCAATCAACCCTTTGGTGAAGAGGCCATTGGGTAAGCAAAACACGTGAACGTGTCGTCTTTCACAGAGGGTCACCTTGTATTAGTCTGTTGGCTGGGACAGGAGACACAGCAGTGTCTTCTAACATGTCCAAGGTGGCGCTAATACTCCCTTAGTGCCAGCGTATCATATCAACAATAGATAGAACTTAATTATCGTAAAAAACGGGTATAAGAAGGTGGTCTTCTGAAAGCAAAATTATGTTACTGTTCCCGCTTCGGTCTCCCTACAGGTTGTCTCACTGGACCAACAGCTTGTGTTTCGGTCCCCCTACAGGTTGTCTCACTGGACCTACAGCTCGTGCTTCGGTCCCCTACAGGTTGTCTCATTGGAAGACGCAGCTCGCGCTTCGGTCCCCCTACAGGTTGTCTCACTAAAGGTAAAGCTCGCGCTTCGGTCCCCTACAGGTTGAACTAGCTTGCGTTACCCACTCGGAAAAAGTTACATAATGTTGCTTTAAAAATGACTTATAGTTGCAGATAAACTTCTTGTCAATCAATCAAACAACAGTTTTATCTCTCCTCTTATCAGAAATGACTCGCAGCATTCAACCTTTGATAAAAGGTTAAAGTTCAGTCGTCACCACATGGGCCATTTATTAACTATTCTAGAGCTTTCAAAACTTCCTGTGATCTTCATTGGCACAGTTTTATGTCCTTCAACTCCATGACAACAGGGACAACTTTGCCTCCAGAACAGGTAACAAATGGGCCGTGGTGGTGACATTTTTACTACGTTAGAAATTGTGACTCATGACAGCGGAGATATTTACAGCCGCACACAGCTGCTGTGGTTTGCGTGTTTCCTCTACAGAAAGGACAACAGCTTGGCACAGTGTGAAGCAAGTCCTGGGACAAGACTGCGTGACAGGACAGGAAGTAAGTTCCGGGTCAGAAATGGCCAGAGGACAAGGTCCAAACATACCCATGGTCAAAATCAACAGTGAAAATGTGGTCAAAAATGATCTGCCTACATGTTTTCTCTCCATCTTTACAGTGCTCAAAGAAGTTGAACTTTTCACAGCCATTGTGTGCCATTCAAGAACAGCAGTAGCTTCAGCTAAGGTTCTCTCATTCTGGCCACAGTCGGACACACAGCCCAGCTCAGCATGGTACAGTACAGTGAAGAGCATTGCCACATGGTCCAGCACTCAATCATTAGAATAAAAACCATAGAAAAATCTAAAAAATAAAAACACATCTCAGACAGAAAATATACACTCTCACATGAAAGCATGTTGTGTGGACACAGTCCTGTACAGAGCAGCTCCACTCTTTTCACACAGTGCACCTCAGAAGCACAACAAAAGGCAAAATTAAGAATATACACATCTCTAACTGATGAAATAATTTCAGTTTAAAAAGAACAAAATCTGGTAAACAAAATAAATTGAGGCATGCAAAAGATCATGTCAAATCTTAAGATTTGGATGCTCATGTTTTTTTTTTTTAAGCCAAACATACTTTATCATTAGAAGATTTTCCTGTCAGGAAGAAACCACTCACTCGTAATAAATCCTTAGAACCAAGGTAGCTGCCAAAATAAAATTCAAACCCACTGGAATATCACTGTAATATGCCCGAGCATTTAAAGGCCCATATTTACATATATTTGTGGTCTGTGTTCGAGCTTTAAGAGGCTGATATTTACATACATGTTCATGCGGATTCAGCAGCAGTGCAGCAAAACAAACAGCGAACACAGACAGGAGTGCGTTTTCAACATCCTGCATCAGAGGAAATAAATACCACGTATCAAAATAAGTTTTTTTTTTTTTTTACATCACAAACAATGGCACCTTCACTCAGATCCCTCTTTCGAAGGAATACTGTGGCCCAACATAATGATATGTAGAAAACAAATGATAGTAGAAAAAGCTTTTCTGTTGGCTTGTAAGGTGACAGTGATACATGAGAAGTGAAGCAGTGCGAGCCGAGACAGCTGTGGTTCTTTAAGGCTTTGCAGTAAACATCAGAGCGGAGATGCTGCTGCGCCCTCCAAACTACACACACTTATGTCAACCTGTAGCAGTTAAGCCGGCACAGACAAAAAGACATGCAACGCACTCGCACACACAAACACACATACGCGCACGCACACGCACACGCTTTGAGAGACTTGCCACTGCCTCTTTCATTTTTTCGGTTTGGATTCACTTTTCTTTTTTTCCTGGCTAAGATTTCTTGGCAGCATTACATGGTGCGCCTCGTGTCCCCCCCCCCCTTCCCGGTCGGTGGCCCCTCCCCCCTCCTCTGATTGGCTGAACGTTGGGAGGCCAGGCCGGAGGGGAGCTGGGTGGCCTGGGGGTGTGGAGGAGGGGCTTGGGGCAGTTCAGTAGTCTATGATGGGGGCGAGCTCGGGGGACAGGTCCACCGTGACGTTCTTGTAGAGGCTGCTGAGGGAGATGTGGGGGCTGTAGTGGAGGTTGTTGAGGCCGTCCAGGTGTTGGCGCTCTTTGGAATACCTCAGCAGTTTATACCTACAGAGAGAGAGGAATACCTCAGCAGTTTATACCTACAGAGAGAGACGAATACCTCAGCAGTTTATACGTACAGACACACTGACACACTCCTCTCCCACAGGACACACACCCGTGGCTGCCTGCCCTGAGCCTGTTTAAAGATTGCTAAAACACAGTCCCACGTGTTGAGCAACTTCAAGCTTTTGATTACTGCTACTGTTTACGACTTCAGTAAGAACCAATGAGAATGGCGCTCACACATATATACTTTTAGCATTTTCCAAAAACTTGATACACTTCATTCTCCACCACACATTCTGAAATCAACTTTCCATCCAACACATCCAGTACTCTTTCCTCTTTCACCCATCTATCTCCCAATCAAGTTCTTACCCTGATTACTAGGGGTGGGGGAAATCAATATGAACAGAACATAGTGTTGCGATATTTTCAGTGGCAATACCGTATCGATACACAGGAGCCATCGAGCGCTCTTTTATTATATATGTGTTGGTCGGTTAGTCTGCTCGACAATTACATTTTGCAGCAATAAAATGCAAGTGATATGAACGAACAGAGGAATGTATCTTTTTAGAAAAAGAAAAAAAAATACAGTTTCCTTTTGGCGACATCATTTGAAATTGGGGGGAAAAAAAGTTATAAATTGCAATGTGTTTGAAATCGCAATACTATTGTATCGTGGCATAAGTATCGTGATGATATCGTATCGTCTGGTGATTCCCACCCCTACTGATTACCTCCGCCCGCCCAACGACCTGCCCCCTTGACCCAATCCCTTCTCACCTTTTCCAGTCTATTGCTCCCGACCTTCGTCCTCTTCTCACCCATCTCGTCAACGCCTCTTTGTCAACTAGCGGTTTCCCTAACGCTTTGAAGCAAGAGTCACCCCCACTCCTCGAGAAACCCCCACTCAACTCGCCTGAGGTAAAGAACTACAGGCCCGTCTCCCTTATTCCATGTCTTTTTTGAGTGTGCCATGTATGATCAACTCTGTTCTTATCTTCAACCAAACAATCGTCTTGATCCCAACCAGTCTGGCTTCAGTGAAACTGCATTCAAATGAAACTGCCCTCTCTTTGCCCTTGTAGGAAATATGAACGGGAGTGAAGGGGGAGAGACAAATTATGTTTTGATTCCATTTGAACTGAGCCATGGATTACAAATGTTAGTCAATTCAAAAGACCATTTTTCAACGTAAGAAAGTCTCGGTTTATTGTTAAACTGTTGAAGTATAAGACTGTAAAAATACGTAATAAGAAAGACTACACACGTGAGTGTTGCATGGATGACACAAAACTAAGTGGTACTATGACAAACATGCAGCAAAACAGGATCAAAAATGAATGGCCTCTCGCCTTTCAATCCCGTTCTCATTCCTTCTCGAATCGAGACTTTATTGAACATCTGAGACAAAAAGCAGTCTTACCGCCCGAGGAACTGCACCTCCCCTCTGTGGTGGTGCGGAATGGACTTGTACTTGCCGATCTCTCCGTCCGGTCGCGTGACATTCAGACCAGCATAGTGAACCCTGAGGAGACACCAGGCTGCATTACTCCCTCCACCCATTGGTTTAACTGTCAACACTGTTCACAGTCTACAATCGCCCTGCTGACAGACACATGAGCACCGTCTACTCTGCTCCCAGACACGCTCACTTAACATTTGTTCACAGTGAGTTGACAGTATGTTGATTACACAAAAACAACATCTTACTGCATGTGAATGTGAATCCGCTTCTTTAGTAGACTAACCTGTTCCACAAGTCGTCATCCTCTCCTCCCCAGCCCCAGAATGCATTGGGAAAGCCATTAATCTTGCGGAACTGCTCCACGGTGAGTCCACTCACGCCGCCAAAGAACTCGCTGTATGGAAGACTGGAAGCAACCACAAGCACCGGTTACACGTAGATCTAGATCACGTGTTCAGATACTTCATGTCAACGCTCATTGCTAAAGAAGACCTGTACTTGTTCAACATTAGATCCCCAACTCTAGCCGTTTAGATTTGATATGTTCTCATATTAAACATATCTCATATCTGCATTTGCATGACACACTCACATGTACATGTATTTGTCCAGCTTGGCAGCAAAGTGACGTGGCATCTGACCACAGCCGTAGTAGTTTCGGTCGTTCTCGGGAATGTGGTCAACATCGTGGAAGATCAGGCAGTCCCAGTCCAAGTCCTTCATGGCCTCCAGGAAGCCCACGTTAAACAGCATGGCTCTGTTGAAGGGCTGGCTCCCGCTCTACACACACGCACGCACACAAACTCATATGAAGACATGATGTCATGGATTCACTACCCAAAAAGACTTTAGAACAGTGTTTCAAAAACACACACCGCCACGTACACAGACAGACAGACACACACACACACACACACACACACACACACACACACACACACACACACACGTACCTGTTCGATGACGTAGAAGGCAAACTGTAGCCGCTGTCTCTGAAGCATGGGGATGAGGTGTTGGAAGAGGATGGGGAGATGTTCATGCCGGTTTCTAAATGGGATCAGGATGGCCACCTGAAGACAAACATTACAGTTACAATTAGAGCCTGACCGATACAGATACGACTATTTGGTTATTTAAAAGTTTGCCGATATATATATATATACAAAAAAATATATTCAGAAACGCGTAATAAAACATAAACAGATTTCCCTAACATCAGTTATTTGTAGTCATTTATGAGTTTTCACTTAAATAATATGATAGTAATTAGTTTTATTGTCACAACAGAGCAGAGGAGCATCAACATTTATTTAAGTTCTGATAAATAAAATGTATAAAAACACAAACTTAAGATCTGAAACTTAAAGTCCTTTGAACACAAAAAAAGGAAACAATAATCATAATAATTTGTTGCCAAACGGGACGCTGTAGAGCGCCCTCTGGTGGAAAGACTATGCAACGCCAACGCTCATAACATGGTTGACATTCCGTTTTTATTTTTTGAATATTAATTCATCAGAATAAATTATTTGTCATTATAAATGATTCTGAGGAAGGAACAATTATTTATATAAATAAATAAATATAATCGGCCATTGTAAATACCGATACCATTAGATCAGGAAATGCCTAATATTGGCCTGCTGATGTATCGGTTGGGCTCTAGTAACAATCCACACATACTACGTCTACTACCTTTTGGTTTCCTCCCCCAGAATAATCCATTCTGCCTCACAGACATTATACTCTATATAATACAAAGACTTGTGAAATGCATGCAGCCACCTTCCAGCGAGGTCTGCAGTCCTTTGGTTTCCAATGGCCTCCAAACTCCATGTCAAAGAACTTGGAGAACTGGAGTTCTATCTCCTCCATAGGGATCTCAGTCATGTTCACTTCCATAAGGCCCTCTGTGAACACACGATTCCAGCGAGACATCAGCATCACACAAGTAAAGACTAGTTGCACAGAACAAAACAAGGCTGGCACTAGAAAAGACAAGGCCCTTCTGTTATTGGCCACTCCAGGTTTGACGATTTCATGATGTTTGGAAGATAAATCTTGTATCAGTGTCTGGTGTTCAGAATGATGATCCTAAAAGGACCGGTTTGTGGGTTTCATGCCTCTATTAACTTAGAAATAGGACTACACATCACCTCAATTCTGCAGAACACTGACTAAACAAACAGTATTTTTTAAGTTGCAAAAGAGATTTACGCTTACATTTACTTACACATACTGTATTGACATCACTAGAATCCACCATCACCAAATAATAAATTGGAAAAACAAGACACCTAGGATCAGATTGGCAACTCTACAACAACAAAAAACATTGTTTCTTGCCAAACCAATGGCAATACATACTTGTGGATCCATCATAACCAATAAGAAAACAAATCCCATTATGGTGTCAGACACAAAATAATAATCAGAGGCAAGCTGCACCAATCACATCGGAGTATCTGATTTAGGCGAGCCAGAGGGGAGCTAAACAGATGGTCGGGTGAACACCAGATATCGTTCCAACCGGATACGGCAAGAGTAGCTAAGCGTGCGTACGTCACCCCGTGTATTGTTGTAGTGTTGTCTGCGTGCAGTGACATTTTTAAATATTTTGTGTCACCCAGTTGGGCCAATTTCATTACTCATTGGCAGAACCTTAATCTTTTGGTTTTGATTTCCTGGCTACACTTACACACAAATGCATTGGAAAATAGGGTCCTGGTTGAAAATCCTGAAATCAAACTTTAATTTGCATGATCTGGAAAAAAAGAATGAAATATGACATCTGTTATTCAGATTCCGACTCCATCACAAGGGGGTGGGCGGTAGGCCGGTTTACTAACTGACTCTAAACGTGAATCACTTCACATTTACTGATGAACCTGCATTATGGGACAGGCTACTCCTTCCTGGAGTCACGACCCTGAAACAACCCATTCCTAGTGGTAGGAATGCTCTACTCACTCATAGAAGGTAATCGCTGTGGGCAGGGGAGGTTCTGGGCATATGTGAAGTTCTCAGGGAGGTACGTGGTTGGCTGCACCAGGTATTCACTCGAGTTACTGCCGTCAGGATAGTCTGCAGAAGAAAGCATACGCACTCTGTGTACATTATTTTTTAAAGGATGCACATTTCCTGTTGGTTTTTCCTAATTGAATGTAAACTGGTACTGCAGATAGCTTACTTCCAAAATACTTCTATGCATGTGAATATTAAATACATATTTTCATAGAGTATTAACATACAATTAAAAGGTGAAAAGAGCAATACACAGGCGCTCTGGCCTCCCTCGGGGGTTACTGGCAAGATGCCTGGGTAATTTACTTCAACTTTTGCCTCAGTGGAGCATGGGGAACAACTGTGCCGAGTTTAATCAAATTCAGAACAACTGTTGCCAAGATACGCAACACTTCCTGTTATGATGGCCACCTACATAAATTTGGTCCTCTTTAACTAATGCATTTTTTAAATTTGATGGAATTTCATGAATATCAACTCAAATGAAATACGTTCGGTCTCATCGGATTTTCTCTTGATCGATGTACAGCTTATGCAATAAACGCTGATGGAAAATGTTATTTGCTGAATAAATAATGAATTGCGATTAAGTTTTAGGTCATTTTATGGTTGCAGCTCGCCACAAAACAAAGAAGAAGAAGATTTTGTTCATTTCCGCCCAGCATTTCCTCTCTGTCTGCACACATGGCGGGTGTCAACAAAGACAGATGGAAGTGGACGGACGAGGAGGCGAGAGACTTTCTGAATTTAATTTATCAGGAACTTGCGAAGGAAATGGCCGACAGGGGTTTGGACAAGCCGTGGGAAGTCCTCCGGAGTCAATGGAAGACACTCAAAAAACGAGACAAGTTTAAAAAAAAAAGAGTCTTGCAGCGGGGCCGGAGGGACAATAAAAGCCAAGATGCATCTGCATTGTCATAGCGATGTGTTGATAGCGGTTTATTGTTAGTATAGCTTGATAGGTCACTATCAGCTGACACACAAACACTATTACAACTTGTCCCATATTGATCATTTGTTGGTAGATGGCGCGATCCATTTTGTCTAGAAAAACTTTGTTTGTGTAAAGTTTGTTTAAATTTTGGGCGATTCTTTGCGAAGATGAAAGGAAACACCTTAAAATTGTCTAAAATCAAATTTGATATACCAATTTGATCGCAAAACAGCATGTGACGTCATTACGCACAGGTTTTTATTCGCTCTAAAGATGTCGGATGGAAACACACTTCCACCTGCTTTGTTCCCATGAGTTTTTTTTCCTGAACTTCAGATAATTCAATTGACAAGTGGATGGAAACTCATCTAGTGAGGGCCAGGCTCTCAATGTTCTTACCTCTTCAAATACTGGGTGTAGAATCTTTGTATTTAGCGAACAAAGGTGTCTGTGTGTATCACTCACCCGTCCCATTGAGCGTACTGTTCTTGTTGGTGTACAATCGGATCATATGGCCGATGGTCCTCACATTATCCCTCAACATGATGCCCTGAGCCTGCACCATGAAGAAGTACGTGTTGGCTGTCAGGAAGAAAGGAGAAAGAAGTTAAGATTCATACTCAATTACATTTGCTTCATTTGTAGCGTGAGCCATTACATGCCCTCAGTTATTATCCAACACAACGTAACATGTTACTCTTTCAGTCAAAACACATTAGATAATCAAGCTGCAGCTGCACAGTGAAAGTAATTTAACAAGCTACAGAAATGGACAATCCCCAGTTACCCCAAACAATCACTATAAATACTGTCCTCCATGTATGAACTATGGGGCGGACAGTAAAGCTGTCTAGAAAATATTCATTGGAGCTGTTAACGACACTGTCACTGCTGTATTATCCAACATACTGAAATAAAATGCACTGACTGCAATATGTCCATTTGATTTGGATCAATGCTTTAATAGGACTAAAAAATAAACAATGTTTGGTCTGTTTTTGATATGTATTTATACACCACACTTTCAAATAGTTTACAATTAGACATTTACATTTACTGTAGTTGATCTGGTGCTGATGTTAATAATTCAATTCAATTCAATTTTATTTATAGGATCAATTCATAACAAGAGTTATCTCAAGGCACTATACAGATAGACCACACTCCAGAATTTACAAGGACCCAACAGTTCTAGTAGTCTCCTCCAGAGCAAGCAACAGTGCGACAGTGGCGAGGAAAAACTTCCTTTTAGGCAGAAACCTCGGTCAGACCCAGGCTTTTAGTAGGCGGTGTCTGCAATTTTTAACCTAGTTTCCAACTTCTAATTTTCCTGATTTCACATAATGGCCCCAAAAGGAAACTTTGGGAATATCTGTATTATCTAAAAAGATAAATTTCTGTTTGGTCATATTACTTCAATTTTATTGCAAAATGGAATTGTCAAGCAAACCAACTACGTATATAATAAAAGATTGATACTTGGCGTCCGTGTATCGGTACAGTATTGTCACTGAAAATATTGCGATACTATGGTGTATTGATTTTTTCTCCCATCCCTAACGTCAAGCAGGCAAACTGACCAACATATACTGTATGTAGCTCAGTGTAAATTCTTTCAGGAAGACCTAACTTTTAATCATGCACTCCTAAATCATTTCAGCTGTTATCCTAATAAATGTATATTTCATCATGCGTGTATAACCGTTACATATCTGCAACTAGTCTCTCCTGATTGAAATGTATCTCAGTGGGAATCCTTTAAGGAAGACCTCACTCTTAATCAATGCTCTACCTAGCTCGGATCAGCTGTTGGAGGCGTTCACCTTTCTGCTAAACCAATCAGAATCATACACAAATGGCAAGGGCCAATCACAAAGTCACAACCCTGCTTTAAATAATGTGTTTCTCCCTTTGCTATTCAGCTGTCGTTGCAGGCAAAGAGTGCAACCCTCCAACCCCCCTCCACCTCCAGGCATCTACTCCAGCTGACGGGCCCGGAGCCTCCATTGGTCTAATCTTTGGGCTCCTGCGTCTCCAGTGCCGGTGTCTAGATTCCATCGGGGGGTCTGATGGTTCTTTACCCCTATATAGGTATACGAAAGAGTCGTATAGCAATGGAGTCTAATCACCAAAGACTTGGTACATTTTATGTGAGCTGTACAATAAATCTTATCTTTTTATTTATCTTTTATGTGAACGTGCTGGTGAAGCCAGGTAACCGAAAGAAATCCAGGGCAAGTTGATCTGGACGTTTCAGAGTGCACTTGAAGGCAACTTCATTTCCCGGAGAAAGAAGAGAGACGGAGGGACTGAGGAAACATTCAGCTGTTCCACAAGCAGCTTGCGTTTGATGTTTGAAAACGTCCTTGTGGCAAAGACGGAGGCAGTGATGTTTCCGGTTTTCTGTACGGGACTCTCAATCCGTCTTTCACACCCACAAGTCTGAATTTTGCACACAACTTTTTTTCCCCGATCTTTCCTAAACCAACTACCCCTACTCAAAATGAATAGCAGACCTGTGTTTCTGCTGTACTGTTTGACAGCTGACGCTGTCAGTGCACGATATTTTGATTCATCGTCTACATCGGGATGTGCGCATGCGCAACAGTCACATCGCAGAACGTTGAATATTATAATTTTTTAAGCTTAGAATTGACATCACGATTCTCTGCCACAATTTCTTCCCCCTCATAAAGTGTAATGTTTATTACTCACATGAACAATGACATAACAAAATTAAATTGGCAGTACCAAACAGATTTTTTCTGTGGAACCGACACTGCGCATCCCTACAAGCCTGTAAACACAGAAGCTTCAATGAAGAGAAGGGGGGGCATTGCAGCGCTTTAAAACCTATTTTTTACAGTCTGTTTAAAAGTCAAGAAGAAGAAAGTAGTAGCGTTTGTGAGGCAGTTGGCTCGTAGAATTAAATTAGAATTGGAGTCATTAAAAAAACAAAAATCTAAGTAATTTAAAAATTAAACCATGAACAGCGTTCAATCACGATTTCATAATGATTATTCGTGCAGGCCTATAGCGATGTCTGTTTTTTCCCAATATCATGCAGGCCTAGTGTGAATGCAGCGTAAGGAAACAGTAAGGTCAAATCTGGGTGGAGCTCAGATAATGCTACTGACAAAGAGACTATAAGCTGGCGATAACCATAAATATGTAAACCAAAAACCTGGTCCGTTTTATTTTAAAGATACAGGTTTCCATTCTTATCGGCTGCCAGGCTAACACACATATCAGTACGTACTGTACGTTGGTTCCCAACTGCACACATGCTTGAAAAGTCACATTTGTCAAAGCAAAGGGGGAACAAGCAAAGCATGGAATGACAGTCCTGAGTTCAGCTGGATGCTTAATAGAGCGTGGTGGAACACAGTCATCCAGACTGGCTGGGAATCCACACAAGCTTGTCAGTCTGTGCTATACAGAAAACTCAGGCAGAACCCGATTGCAAGCATAATGTGTCAGCAACATACAGTAGAGCCGTTTCCACGTGTGAACTCTGCACACTGTCAGAAGAATCACGTCCCAACTCTTTACTGTAAGACTTACACACACATTACTTGCACTATAACTAGCTACAGCAATCAACGGCCTGCAGTTTTAAAACCACATGCAGTGCACAGCTGGATGACACAAGCACAGCACAAATGTCTTAGTAGTGTGTTGGCCCAGCTTCAAACAGTGTCAGTAGAAATATGGCTACATTTTGTCAAGAAACACCTTCTTCGGAGCCTTTGCAATGGAAAACACCTGACTATACATTGTCCTTTCCTGACTTTAAGAGCAATATGGATGTGGCCACTACAAGCGAATTTCCCTCTCGTATTGCTACTCTTGAAAACTGGAAAAAAAATAAAAATAAAATAAAAAACTCCATGTACTCCATTAGAACCGCTGGTTAGGAAAAACTTGAAAGTTTTCAGTGGTTATGAGGAACAATACGTATGTGAGAGAATATTGGTGATAACTGATCGTTGTTTAGGTACATTAAGCCACGTTAAGCTTTTTCCTTACAATATCCCTTAATGAAGCAGACACGCTTAATGTCAGCGAACGTCCGTAATAATAGGACTTTGGGTACGATATTTTTGACCGTTTTCATTGCTTATGATGAGCAATATGTGAGAGAATATTGCTGATATTTGATTGTTGTTTAGGTACATTAAACCATGTTAAGATTTTTCACGTTAAGCTTTTTCCTTACAATATCCCTTAATGAAGCAGACACACTTAATGTCAGCTAATAATGGGACATTGATTTAGATTTTTTGACAGTTTTTAGTGGTTACGAGGAGCAATATGAGAGAGAAATTTGGTCATCATTGAGGACTGTTTACGTACATTAAACCATGTTAAGCTTTTTCACGTTCAGCGTTTTAGAATGTCCCACACCAACACAGTACTGGGTAGATCCCCTTAAATCTTAATCTAGAGGTCCAAAAACATGAGGGCCTTAGATTTACTTTACAGACTCTATAGAAGGCAATCCAGTATAAACAACAAAACCAACTAACATGGAACACAAAACCACCACATTTCCTGCATCTACAATCACACAGTAACCCTGAGGCTAACACAAGCCTTCGTTTTCCCAGAACTGCCTCTTCTCAAGCATGACCACAGTTGATTGCCAGTAAAAGCCTGCACTATCAGCATCTTCTCACTCTCTCACAAACACACACACACCTCAATATTGTCACAGACCAGGAAACACGTCTAAATGGTCAAACATCAGGGCTGCATTGTCCTATTACAATTATGGCTGTGCCACAAAAAAAAGCATTATTAAGCGTAAAAAAATGACTTATCGACTAAAGAAATCTTGGTCGACTAATTCCAAAACCTCAGATTAGTCGACTGAGATTTCTTTATTTGATCAGTCATTTTTTATGCTTATTCATGCTTAAATACTTAAACTTATGAGCACATTTCTGGTGAACACAACATTTAAAGAGGCGCTTTTGCAGGATGAATTGTGTACAAACTCAGTTTTACAAATGGTTAATTAACTACATTTATATTGTGCTTTTCTAGTCTCAACCACCTCTCAAAGCGCACAGCTCACTGATCGATTAGTCGACAACATCATGATAAGTGTTAGTCAATTATGAATTTCTTTAGTCGAGGACAGTCCTAATAATTATACTGATAATTAGGACTGGGGTCTAGTAGTCATCACATCAAGTTTACTGACATTCAGCAGGCGTGTGTTGGCAGGTTGACCAGAGTTCAGTGTCCCAGAATGATCAAAATAGTGTTTCAGAGACCTTTCCTCCAACGAGACAAACTGCTGGTAAAAGCTGACTAATGCAAACTAGGAATTCAACAACCCTCATGTGGTTGTCAACACTGGGACGTTTCGCCCACTCTAAAGCTGATGCATGCCCGGGATGCTGTGTTGATCCTGGGCACAAACCCTGACATTAACACCATTCATTCACATGTCCGCTGTGCAACGCCAGCCGAAGTGCATATCATCCAACCCAAAGGGACAATAAGTCTGTCATACGTCCATCCACTTGTCACTGACGGACGCATTTTGCTTTTTACTACCGCAAAATAGCGGGGGCTAGCTGGGCATCATGGCCTGGGGTGGACCTCTTAGCTGTGCGGTAGTTAGCCTATTAGCTAACGGGTTTAGCGTTCAGCTGGAGCTTGTAGGGCTGCAGAAGATAATCCAGACATAATCACATTAACTGTTACCTTGTGAAGAGATAAGTGGAAACCTCTGTTGAGTTACCTATTCCAGGAGCCACGTAAATGAAGTAGAGACAAGTGGTGGACATGGAGAAGAAGAATATGAAGGCCAGGAACGATCGGTTGGACATTCGCAGCAGCCGCCTCCAGTTCACCATCTTGGCTTAGGCCCGTCTGTCATTCGCCGATATGAATCCCATAAAAAACTTCCTGGAATTAAAAAGTCCTCGAATTGTCGGACTGCGGTGTCAACGGTGTGGTCATGGGCACATCTGCACCGTTAAAGCCCAGGGATGCAGCACGGAAAAGGCAAACGCTAGCGATGCTAGCTGGCCTGCTTTCCCCTGCCAAGAAACTTCCAGATGGAAAAAGCAGGCCTGTCGGGTTAATATCAGGCGACTAAAAGGCGCATGGAGCACCGCCGGTCGGCCATAGTGTAACCGTTATCCTACGGGCTAAGATATGGGCAGCAACTTAATTAAGGGTACTCATGGTGGCCTTCCATGGTCGCGGTGTCGCCAGCGAAGCTTTTATCGCCAGCACTGAAGGTTGGTCAGTGAAGGGGTCAGCACCGCTCTGCCTTCACCCACACAACTCTACTTTCGGTCGGAGCGATGTTTCCAGCTCAGGCGGGGCCCTACTTCATCAAACCGCGTACTCTGGAGTCCAGTCATGCCACCCGGTGTCCCCGCACGAATGTGTCATTCAAAACACAAACGGGCAGGATAATGTATACGAGAAATAAACTCAATCAAAGAGATGTCGAGCCTGCCTCGTTTTCATTTTCTGCTGGCACTGCAGAGACAGTTTCCGGTGGGCGTAACCACCCTATTCTCCTCGTCCGCGTCGCCATGGAAACCTGTCTTCCCGTAGCGCCCTTTTCTCTATTGAAATTAAATTGAAAATTTGCTTAACAATAAGAATTCATGTATTTTACTGGAGGGGGTTTGCAAGAATAACTACAGAGCTGGGTATGCACCCCCAGGAATATTTTTTTTGAAAAATAAACCATTAAATTTCCCATTCTTTCTTTACTACTAAATGTAGTACTAGGCCTACAGGTGGCCCCCTTCCTCTGTGCCACACGTACTGCATTTACTTTTTGGGGGAAAATAAAGACTATTTGTGCATTTTATGAAACATTGAATGAATTCTTTAAAGTTACATTTAGAGATGCACAGAGGTTAGAGAAGCACAATAGTGGCCTAATGTTAGGATCTGCCCCCCCCCCCAAAAAAAATTTGACTGACACTTTATCACAGTCAAAATGATATGACATGGGTGGCTGAAAACCTCATACCCCCTTCTCCTCTGTCCCACATGTTTCATTAGGATTCATCATTCATTTTTCTCCGTTAGTCGTCTATTAAAAGAGAGGAGGCTTGCTTTGGTGGACACTGCCTCAGTCTCTTCTGTTTAAAAAAAAAAAACTTCTTCTAAAGTGTTGCCCTGAAATCAACAGACAGTCCCCTTTAAATTTTTTTTTTTTTTTGTTGTAATTAGTTTTCAATCCATTAACTATATTACCTATGTTTTGAATTTGTGATTCATTCCTAGGTAACGTTATTTTCATTAATAAAATGTTCTGCTATATAATAAGTTTGAAAGAAAAATCAGGAGAATGTCTCAGAGACACAAAGTCATCTTTGTGTTGACGGTAGTTAACAAAGTTTAGCTCTTTAATACAAATGCATATTTAGCTTTAAAAAAGGTCAATAATCTGACTTGTAGTTTTTGGAACTGACATTGTTTCCCTCTCTAATCTCCGGCATGATAATACTACAGTTAATCTACACAACTCTGTTAAGAGTATATGCTTAAAATACACAACACGTCAAAGTGTCTCATCTTGTTTCATTGAATATGCTTGGACTCTTTTTCCATACGTCGTTTGTTTTTATTTGTTACATTTTTGTCAGTTTTTCAACATTTTGTGTCTTTTTTGGGTGTTTCTGTTGCTTTGTTTTAGAACATGCCGTGACAGACCCTAACCCATTCTAACCTAACATCTGGATGTCCAAGTGAACCCCAGGGTGCTCCAAAGCTTGTTGGGAGTACTTCAAAATCAACAACACATGTGACTCAATGTCAACTGTCTCATTTGGTTTCACAGATTTTGATTTTGGTTGTCCTTGGTGAACAGCGACATCTAGTGGTCGCATGGCACAAAGGAGGTTCACTTTCTACAGCCTTTAAAGGTCCCATGACATGGTGCTCTTTGGATGCTTTTTTATAGACCTTAGTAGTCCCCTAATACCATATCTGGTTCCCAAATTCAGACTCAGTGCAAAATTACAGTCACTAGAGCCAGTCCCACAATGAGCTTTCCTTAGGCCGTGCCATGTCTGCTTTTGAGAAGGAGAGGGGGGGGGGGGGGGTTAATCTTTTCAAGCCGCTGTAACTATCTATTAAAACAACAGTAAGCTGCAGGTAAACCAGTCATGCCTCCCCCTTGTTTGTTTTACACTACATTCATTCATGTTAAACTATTGAGTCAGCATTAAACAAATGTGAGCTGTTTTTATTGTGCAAGTCGGGAGTTAAAAAAGCAGGTCATGAGTCATCTCTGTTTTGTTTAGTATTTTTTTAGATGAATAAAACTTGACAACATTCAGTGATATCTTCCCAACAGCAGCCAATGAGCACTTCAGCTTTGTGCGAGAAAACAACGCACAAATGCCCCGGGGAAGTCGTTGAAAACACATTCCGTGCTTGAGAAAGTTTACAAACCCATGCTAAAGTTGATTGAAAAGTGGAATAAAAGAACAACTTTTGGAAATTGATCTGGATGCCTTAATTAAAAAAAATTTAAAAAATCCAACCTTTTAAGGACACCAATTTTCTATGTGAATGAATAATGCATTTTAAATAAATAAATACATTTCTTTCCTCTAGCATCAAAAAGGATCATGTCAGGGCCAAAATGTGTTGAGAATCTCTGATAAGCTCACCTGTCAGTTTACAACAGTCACACAATCAATTACAATCTCCTACCTGGCCTGGGAACGCCTTGGGATCCCCCAGTCGGAGCTGGTTGATGTGGCTCAGGAAAGGGAAGTTTGGGGGCCCTACTGGAGCTGCTGCCCCCGCGACCCGATAACCGGATAAGCGGATGAAGATGGATGGATGGACACAATCAATTATGCAAATACTGTTGAAAAAACTTCATTTTTCCTGAACCTGAAAGCTGTAGCTCCAGACTGTACAGTAAGTACCCCAACAACACAATGTTCTCATTCCTGAAACCCAATGTCAATTTGGAAACTCTCCTCACTTACAGTGATTCACTTCACAGTTTTTTTTTATCTCGTGCTGTTATTTGCATCATTTTTGGGATTGTATTTGTGCTCTGGTGTGAGATACATGACAATGATTAGATGGTTTCTGTTAGGGTTAGCATATTTTCTGTGTGAAAGCTTTAAGATACATTTAAACATTACAGACCTCTAACTACCCAATAGCTTCCCAGCGCATGCTTTCATATAATAATGGTTAGAAGAACTCACTGATCAAGTCAATTCAAGTAAAGTAAACTTTATTCATGTAGTATAATATCACAAATCACAACTCAGTCACACTTTGCTTGGAAGGGGCGTGGCAATCGTACCATCACAACCAGTAGATCCTGGTCCACTTAAAAAAACAGATGTAATACCATAAGTCTAAAAATCCTTATCTTAATGTTTTCTGAAAGTCTAGTCACCACTGGAACTATTCCATTTCCAATTCATCTCATGTTTTAAAACATTTGATTGTAATAGCAAATAAATTTAAATGTAAACTTTCTTGTTTTTAAGGCATGGGTAGCATTAGTTAGGGTAATAAGTAAAAACAGTTTACCATTCATTAAACCGAGGAATTATTTCCATAACAATTTATTTCAGACCCCCCAAATTCCAGTGCTGGCTGCACTGACGTACAGGTGTGACAGCTGTTGGCGTGGTTACCTGACCCTACTCCCCCCCGCCCCCCGCCCCCCGCTCATAATTACCGTAACAACAATGAAACACACACTAAAGTTCATGTCAAACTCATGACTTCCATGCAATGATGACAGAATTCAGTTTTCCCATATCGTATTTTAATAAGAAATAATTACATTTTTATGAGTAATGGTAATTTTTTACCCTGACAGGAAGATTAATCAACCAACCCCCCCACATGCAGGTGCAGACAGATATGCTCACATAGCCAACATAGCTTCTTTCAAACATGTTCTGTCTAGTAGTCGTTTCATTTACATTTTAGCTCAAAGCGAACAAAAGCATGGTTATGTGCTAAAGTTTTAATGAAAGATGCATGGTGTAAGATATTTAAAAACAGGTTGGCACACCACCAAAACTCTAAACCCAATACTGGGACTTGACAGGTCTTTTATTACAGACAACAGCTCCAATCAATTTGTGAATGTTAAAGATATGTTTTTATCAGGAAAGTTTGCAATCAAAGCTGTAAACAATCCAATTTTCAATCACAATAAATCTTTTTTTTTTTAGATAAAAAAAAAAAATTATAAATCAAAGTCTTCAAGGGTATGAGAATTTACCTCAAATGTGTACGGTCCATAGTTTCTGATTTGGCAGGCCATGTACATTTTGAAAGCAACACGCAGACATTCTTAGCTAGCAATAATTAACCCTCCTTTTTCCTCCGTTTGCCTTTGTCAATGTTCTTTTTAATTACCCGATTGTAAATACCCAAAATAACATGACTCATTCAACATAATGCTCTTTGGCAAGTACAAATCTCTACTTTCACGAATTTTGAGGAGTCAATTCAATTTGCGTCTTTGTCATTCAACTTGAAAATGTACTTTGCAATTGACAATTTTATATGCGAAGTGACAATGCAATCCTCTTCAGTTTCAATTCCTTGGACCAAAAAAATGAGAAAGAACGCTCAATCAATTGCATTGCATATTGCCATGTTTTTTTGGGTCTTTTTATTTTAAATTTAAAAAATGTAATCTGTAAATCCCTTCATCAGCGCTAGTCTTTTGTTAGGACGTCACTTTCTCGTTTAGTGAGTACCACAGCCCCGGACTCTAGTCCGGTGTTGTGTCCCTACTGGTTTTCTTATGTTGTGTTTCCTCAACAGCAGCTGAATATGTTTGTATGTGTGAGAAATCACATCACAGCAACCTATGAAAAAAATGAATTAAGAAAATAGGATTGCAAGATACGTCGAGCTGGTTTTGATCTCTCTGGAGCGAAAACACATACACTTTGCATCCACAGCTCGACGCTGCGAGCTACTCAAAACTCTAATGTTCCTTCTGCTCCCAGTAACGTATTAATGAACTACGTCAGCATCCAGGTAACATTTTGATGGTTTTGTTTGAAACAGCTGGTTACCTGGGCTTATGCTAGAAACATTTATCACGTTTCTTTCCTCGCGGCTACGGCTGTACAACACTACACAATACAACTAATAAGTACCTTCAAACTGTGACAATACTGTCAAAAGACACAATCAGTAATGTGTAGTTATAATGTGCAGTATTGTAGGGGGCTGTAATGTAGTGGTTAATATAGCTGGGATGTACCATTCCAAGGTGAAAATGTGCCAAACCCAAAACATATGGGAATTACAACAGAGTACTACCCGGATCCACATTCATAAACCATTGCTGGTTGGTGCAGTTCAATCTGTCTAAGTCAAGATGTCCCGTCACCACTGGTACCTGGGCCTACACAGCTGCCCCACAAGCTTTAACACTTCCACACATAGCAAACAGCTGATGTGAAGGCCTGACTGGTCAATCACTGTCATCAGCCGAGCTGTATTGATTATTGATTCCCAGACAACAGGCCTCAGGTTGTAAAAGTGGGGGCTAACTCTTTATCCACCACTTTATTGAGTGCCGGCTCGCCCCAGGGGTGCGTCTTAAGCCCTCTGCTACACACCCTTATGATCCATGACTTCTGTGCAAAATTCGACACCAATCACATTATCAGTGGTGGGTCTCATCCAGGGCAGTGGTGACGGCAATTACAGGGAGGAGGTGAAACTCCTCACAAAATAGTGCCAAAACAACAACTTGATCTTGAATGTTGAGAAAACCAAAGAGTGGGTGATCGACTTCAGAAGAAGCCAGCCTGAGCACACACCAGTCCACATTACCGGCGCTGAGGTGGAGACTGAGGACCACGTGAAGTTTCTAGGGGTTCACATGTCTAACCATCTGATCTGGTCCCTGCATACCTCCTCCCTCATTAAAAAAGCCAACAAATGCCTGCACTTCTTAAGGAGACTGAAAAAGGCCCATCTCAACCCAACAGTCCTTACCACCTTCTACAGGGGAACTACTGAGAGTGTGCTAACAAGCAACATCTCCCTCTGGCATGAGAGCAGAAGCGCATCAGAGAAAAAAGCCCTGAGGAGGGTGGTGAGGTCAGCGGAGAGAATAATTGGGGCAACCAATTGTTGTGGTCCGATTCAACGTAATTTTGTTCTACACTGCACTTCTCAAAGTGTTTTTGGAATGACAATAAAAAATAATCTTGAATCCTATTAAACACATTGAGGACTTCAGTTTTGCTGATCACTTTACAAGATATCTAAACAGAAGCCTCACATATTGAGCGTATAATGTTTGCCATCCTTTATGGAACATTTAATATCATAAAACCCCAGTAATGTTGACATTACTTTAATTTTGACATAGGGGCAAAACGTTGCCAATTCAACTAGGGCATAAGATGATTCTTGCTTCCACATTTAACGCCATGGTTTACTGTAGAATTGTAAATCCAGCTTCAAACAGAGGGGCTTTTGGACTTTGAGTATCCTTGTTAGAGTCCTTTTTGCTCTTTCTGGATTTGCTGTGGGGAGTTTGGCTGATGACTGTCTGATTCTATGCCGGATTCACTTCACCACCACTGGCCTCAGCCCCATGCATGTACATGGGAGTTTCTGAGACAACCTCTATCGAACCTGCTTTCCCCACAGTCTTTGGGCCTACCTCTGCTTCTTCTCCTGTCATTTGCACACTCTCATTCTGAACAAGGTAACCAGCCTCCTCAGCTACCTCACTTGTTGCAAAAAGACATGCCGTTTCTGTCCCTGCTGGGCCTGGATCTGGACTCTAATCTCTAAATCAGATGTTGGTGATCCCTGACCAGATGCATTAGTTGCCCTGTTATGTATCCCTCTCTAATCCCTAGGTCAGAAGTGGCCTCTGTTTTTCCTTTTTCCAAAGCGAGATCTCCACCCTCACTCTATTCAATTTGAACTACATCAGTGTTCTGGAAATCAGACTGAGTTGTTTCTCCCTGAGCTACTTGTCCGGATGCCAATATTCTACAACTGGCCCCTTTATCTTCACTGAACATAGAAACCTGTCCTGTGGCCAACCTGGATGGTCTCATCTCCTCTGAAGATGTGACCACATCATCCATGTCAGCAGCCCTCACTAACACTTGACCAAAAGTGTGTTGTCTCTTAGGAATATCCAGAGTTACATCTCCTCTCTGAGAAGAGTCTGCCCCTTGCCTTACTTGATGTGTAACTTCACAAGGCATTTCTTGAGATTCAATCATCGTTGACGTTGCTGCCACCTGATTAATCTCTGCATGTTGACTTGCTAAATAAAGATCTTCCTCATATGAACGTTCAGTCTTTAAAGACTGATAATCCTCTTCTAACTGCTGGAAAGACTTGATTCCGTCTTCCTCAATGTGATAACTTGTGCCTGTTCCATCTTCTCTTTCACCCTCTTCATCTTGGTTATCTGATTATCTAATATTTTGCTGTACATATGGCACCTCCTTTTCTCCATCACTTACAATGCTATTTGATATGAGCTCCTCCACTTGAGAAACTGTGTGGGATGCATCTCCTTCTTCACTGTCTTCATCTGAGATGAAAGTTGTTTGATGTTCAGGTTACACCTCTTCCTCCACGATATCCTCCTCTTTTACTCCATATCTTATGTCTGTATGTCTGTATGTATTTGTAAATCACACTTCCTACATCTACTCTTCTAGTCTCTAATCTAATCACTATTCTCTTCATGGGAGATGCTAAGATGTGGTTGCATTTGTGATGTCACTTCCTCCACAATTTCCTCTTCTTTCTCTTCAATATCCACATTGCCGTCTGCAATGTGCTGATACTCCAAAGGAGAATTTCTTTCTGATACGGCTTCACCTTCAATCTCTTCATTTTGGTAGTCTGTGATGCTAACATTTTTCTGTAAAGATAACACCACTTCCTCTAGAGTCTCCTCCTCCTCCTCATTCTCTGGAACATTTACGTTATGATCTGACATTAAGGTATCATCCATTTGAGAACTCGTGCATGATGTGTCTTCTTCTTCGTCTTCATCTTGGTCATCTGTGAAGCCTATATTGTGCTGTGCCTGTAACCCCATTTCCTCCACAGCATCTCCATCTTTCTCTTCATCAGTAACATAGTCATCTGAGATGTTCTCAATTTGAGAACTCAACGCATGTTGTGTTTCAATGTCTTTATATTGCTCATTTGATGTGCTGGGACTCTGCGGTGACACTCCAAACTCCACAGTATCCTCCTCTTTCGCTCCATCTCTTATGTTGTCTTCTGGGATAAACTGATCCTCCACTTGGTAAATCACACTTCCTGCATCTACTCTTCTAATCTCTTCATCAATGGAAATGCTAAGATGTGGCTGCATTTGTGATGTCACTTCCTCCACAATTTCCTCTTCTTTCTCGTCAATATCCACATTTCCATCTGCAATGTGGGGATCCTCCAAAGGAGAATTTCTTTCTGATACAGCTTCACCTTCAATCTCTTCATTTTGCCAGTCTATGATGCTGACATTTTGCTGTATAGATAACACCACTTCCTCTGGAGTCTCTTCCTCCTCCTCATTCTCTGGAACATTTATGTTATCATCTGACATTAAGGTGTCATCCATTTGAGAACTCGTGCATGATGCATCTTCTTCTTTGTCTTTGTCTTGGTCATCTGAGAAGCCTGTATTGTGCTGTACCTGTGACCCCATTTCCTCCACAGCATCTTTGTCTTTCTCTTCATCAGTAAAATAGTCATCTGATATATTCTCAATTTGAGAACTCAAAGCATGTTGCCTTTCAATTTCTTCATATTGGTCACCAGAGGTGCTGAGACTCTGCTGTGACACAACACCCTCTTCTCTCTCTCCATCACTAATAATGTCTGCATCTGCATTGACTTGATCCTCATCTACTCCTGATTCTGATGTCATATGAAGTTGATTTTCGTCTGCTTTGTGCCCAGGGCTACTGCCGGTTTGCAGATGTTGCTCTAATGTTGAAATGGTTGGCACATTAGAGCCCTCTTCCTGTACTTCCTCTGGTATCAAATGTGAATCATTCAGATCTCCTTCTTGTTGGTTAGTTAAAATAGGGCTCACAGTTTGCAATTGTGTTCTTGCTTTAGCATCAACAATATCTGTCTTTGCTTGATCTTGGTAGATTGTATTCCCTTCACTAGCATCCACCTTTAGTTCTGGTGCTGCTTCTTGTTTAGGGATGGACCTCTCTTCACACACATTCTCGGTGTCTATTGAAATCTTATTTGGCGGAGTTGCAGACAATTCGTTACCTGCAGCATTGACAACCACTTCAGAATCCAACAGTTGCTCCTGCACAACCTTCTCCTGATCACTGGTTACAGGAGTCATTCCCTCCACATTATCATCTGCCTGCATACTATCAGTAATGGCAGTGACCTGATTTGTTTCTACGTCTGAAACAACTTTCTCTGCTGGACTGACATCTTCCTCCAGGTCCCTGTCACTTTGATAATCTGTGACTATGTTTGATTGAGGTTCCAATCCAACTTCAGGACTTTTGTCCTTTGGACCTTCAACTGTGCTGATCTGTTTTCCTTCTTCTACTACTTCATCCTTGGAAGGTGCTTCTTCATGTCTGCCCAAACTTTCTTCTGTGCAAGGTTCCTCTTTGTGTAGTGTTGTGTCATGCTCTGATGTGTAGGTGAACACATCTTGCTTTCCTTCAACTGTCTCATCATGCATGTCCTGAACTCGAGCACTGTCATCCCTAAACAAATTTTTCATGATACGTTCTTCCTTTGAAGGAGGATGAGTTTTAGCTGTTTCAGCAGTAATGATAGTATTCACAACACTCCTGATCTTGTCTTCCTTTGGTGAATCTATTCTACAGGCTTTTAGAATTACACCGGCATCCGTTGTTTGCTCCAATGGCTGAATTCCTTGGAACTGGTTTACACTGACCTGCCTAATCCCAACTGGATTTATCCCAGCTGGCCAAGTTCCAACCTGTGTGACTTCAGGCTTCAATGCTACCACATGTCCCATTCCCATTCTTGGCTGCCCAACACCAACTCCCAAAACAGGGATCGGCCCTAACCCCACCTGCCCCGGCTGCCCAACCCATGTATGCCCCATATTGCTGTTTACTGCAACAACCCCCCCATTTATAGCAACAGTGTGTCCTGGCAGAATGCCATACACACTCCCCCGGGCTGCTGGGCCTAACACCCCCTGAGGGGGAACAGCCTCTTTAACCAGGATAGCACCTCTGGGCAAAGTGCCCTGAGGTGAGCCTGGATCCACCCCCTCTACCTCACCCAGACTACTCTTTTCTTTAACTAACATATATGTACCATCAGGATTTGGCCCTACTATTTTCAAACCCTGCGCAGGGACTGAGACCTGAGGCACACCTGGTCCACCAGGTAGAAACAGGGAGGGGCTTACTGGACTTACAGGGCTGACAGGGCTGTTTGGGGTTGGAGTGCCCTGGATAACTGGCCCAGAAGGAGTGCCTTGGGGTCCCCTGATTAGGAATCCAGAAGAAAGACTCTGGGACCCGCTCATTACAAACATGCCAGGTAAATTGGCTCTAGGGGCCCCATCTGCCAGCAAAACCGTGTTCTGAAGTTGTGGCTGAACTACATAGTGCATGGGCTGCATTACAGGGCTGGTGGTATAGTAAACTGGCTGCTGCTGAAGTAAGACTGTCTGGGTTTGACGGGGCACGGAAGCAGAATGACTGATGTTAGTAACCTTGGAGGGAGGATGTGTCGTGTTCACTGTGCTGACAGATGATTTAGAGATGTTAGTAGATGACGTGACTTTTTCTGTTTTTATATCGATGTGCTTTGTTTCAACACTGTGCTCCGTTTTGGGCTTAACAACAGGTTCAACAACATTGACCGTGGTTTTGACAGCACCTGCCATTGTGTGTTTCAGGACAGGTGTGGGTGTTGTTGTAGGAGGGGAACAGATCTCAGCCAGTGTCTTGAATTTAAACCCGAGGTTATCGAGGAAGTCTTCGTTGTCAGACTCCAGGAGGCTGCAGCATCCCACTGAGCCAGCAGAGGAGCCCTGGCCCTCAAAACTATACTCCAAAGGGTCATCGTTCAGTGGGACAGCACACATTGCTTTCTGTTTATGGGAAAAAACATAGCCAATAAACTGTGAACATCTGTTTGTATATGAAAGATCTGGTGAAACAACAGTTGATATCTCACCTGTGAGTAGTAATCTTTGAGAAAAGCGTCAGGTAGGGCTATATCATCAAACAGAGATGCGGTGTGTTGGACACCAAACGTTTGGGTGCCAAATGCAGCACTGCCATTGTCATAGTTGAACGATTCCCTTGTAAACCGGTAGATGTTGTCAACCTCCGTAACATTTTGGCTGGTTTCCGGAAAGTTATACACAGATTCATCATAGAGTGCAGTTTTCTGATTTCCTGTGATTTTGGAAGTAAGCATGTTGAAGATTGGCACTGGTGCATGCTCAACTTTCTTCTGAGTGCCCAAGCTGACAGGAACAGCGTGGACTGGCACTTCCTAAAAAAAAAGAGAAGAAATAAAATGTTACTTGTTAACACATACAATGTTTGATTTTGACTTGGCTACGCAGATGTGGGTGTTTAGTCTGTAGCCTATGCGAAAAAGCTTAGGCTATAGGTTAAAAGTTAGGCAATTAATCCATAAATTAAACCATAAAATCACCACCATTCGCTGTTTTAAATTTGCGACTTTGAATCAGGGATGTCATACATTTCAAAAAGAGAAGGTTTACTTCTCAATGAAAGTGGATGCTTCATTACTCATCATGCCCAGCTAAAATGGGGAGCTATTTTATTCAAAGCTTAACCATGACTCCAATAACTGTTGACTAGGTGCTTGAAAGATCAGTTTTTAGAATATTTGTTTGTATGTGCCAGATGCAGCCTTCTACCAATGGGAGTAGGGAGCAGTCATAATGTGGATGGGACAATCTAAGGGTAGATCTCATGGCAATTTGATAACATTTTTATTTTTATTTTGTAATTTCATCCATCCAGAGAAAGTGGTAGGCTCCAGATTACATTTTTGAAGATATTAAAAAGGTAAAAGTGCGGAAATTGATTTGATGACCAATTCAGACCCATCTTAATTATGATGACTCAATGTTTATTTAAACCTAAGGATCACTAACACAGCATTCTCAGAAGAGCGTTACATGGTAAAAGTGTGCGTGTGTGTGTGTGTGTGGGGGGGTCTAAACTAATCATTTTCTCATAAAATAGCTCAGACACCCGTGCTTTGCACTCTAACATTGCAGCTCGGTTCCTACACAAATACTAATTTTTGATAATACTAGCATTGTGTCTGATTCTGTGAATAGGTGAAAAGGCCTGCTAACCTTATCCTCGCCTATGCCTTCAGTGTGGTAGGACATGAGGTGTTCTTTGGTGCCAAATTGCAGATCACTAAATTGGTCAGGAAAGATGGTGTCTGCTCCTCCACACTGACAGAACAGCAGGAGAAAAAGGATGACTGCAGAGAGAAGCACAACATTCACATTAATGTAAAGTGAATTTAAGTCAAGCTCCAAGGGGCTTTTTACCTCTTATGTGAAGATTTTCTAATTTCAAGAGATACAAAAGCAAAAAACAAAATATTATATATAGCAATGAAATTTTAACCGAAAGTGACAACAATAAATCCAACCTCTGAGAATTTTAGAACTATAATTTAGTCCAGTTAAACATTATGCCACTCTCATATGTCTGAATCATAACGTCAGCTACTTTTTTTTAACTTAATGCAGTAATGCAATACACAATATTTTAATTTTCAGTAAATAATCTAAAAAAAACTAGCAATACACTCAAACAGTATGCAGAAAAGGGAGTTATGCTACACATACAGAAATACAGAAAAATGCAGATTTTTTTGTGAGATTGTTGCGGGCAAAAATCTTTGAATATGCGATGGAATATGCAGGATGTTTATGCAATTTGATTTGATTTGATGAAAAAGAGTGTGTCTTGTCGCGTAATTATGTCACTTCATAACGTCACATTCATAACGTCACATTCCTAAAGTCACATTCATAACGTAACATTCCTAAAGTCACATTCCTAACGTCACATTCATAAAGTCACATTGTCACATTGGGCCCTGCATAAATATGCAGACTTTAGCTGATTATGCATTGAATTTATGCGATCGCATAATCACGTTTTTCTGGAGGGACTGTATACAAAGTAAATTAAAAGTGTCATGAATATTTATTCAGGAAAATTATTCAGCCTGTGTTTGCTTACCAGATGCAATGATTACTTATTCCTCTACAATATATACCGTACATTGCACACCAACGTTTGAGTGGGTCAGAAGCTACACTCAGAAATTAATCAGTTCAAAAAAATAATAGTAAAATTGTTGAATATTTGTCTTTATGATGTGGTAGTAATGTTTGCTAGGGTGTTTTTTGAAGATCCACTTACACAGCAGTAAGCACATTGCCGCTAGCATCAGGCCGATAGCTGAGGCAGAGAGCTTAGAGGAAGTACTTCCTAGTCTGGCGGCCTTTACCATGCAGTCCCCTGTGTCCACACAGGTACAAACGTCCACAGTAAAAATGTCATTGGCCGGGCAAGACAGACCCTTAGCGTCCACCACCTCCACCTGCAGCTGGTATGAGCCGGGCCACAGCGCCTCTTGGGAGTGAAGAGCGGCACTCGTCTCTGGGGAAAACAAAGCACAGGTCTGTCAAACTCACTCTGTGTCATCATTACAACCAAATCTTAGACTCTGATTTAAGGGATGAACATCTTCGTACTTGATCGGAATTTAAAAATGTCTCCTACTTGAGTTTTGTTTAGCACTTTACTAAATGAAATTCAATTCAGACATTTTATACCTTGTTCAATTCCACTGTTACAAGAAAATTATCAAAATGATTATTACTGCAAGAGGAAAGAAAGCAGTTTGTATCAGTTTTTGTCTTCTGACCAGAGCCCCGTAGCACATTTTCTTACCATTGATGACTTCTATGTCCCAGCTGCCTTGTGTCCCTTCAGGTATGATTCTGAATTTAAATGGAGCTGCGTTGGGACTCACATCCTCATCAAAGCCAGTAACAATAACAGTTGTGACATTAGAGCAGAGAGTGCTGCGGGCGGTGGTCAGGGTGGGACAGTGGTCATTGTTATCCAACACTTGAATGGCTATTGTTCCCGTGGCTGTCTTTGATGGCATGTCTGAGGACGACAACAGTTCAGTGAGTCAAACAGCACACAGACTGAAACACCTGTAGCCCAATGGTTAATCACATGTAACCCCAATGTCCCCGGTTCGTTGCATGTCAAACCTCTCTCTCTCTCTTTCCCCGCTTTTCCAGTCTGCATCTACACTATCAACTGATATGTAGTGTACAGGTCAGGTCAGCAACAGCTGCACTGAGGTCCCCCAGCTGCGTGGAAGTTCAAACCTAGACTAGTTTGAACAAAAGTTCTAACTAGGGACAGAGTTTATGTGCTATCAATATGTTGGTTGCACCGGTTGAAATAGTTCTCACATAGGCATAAGTTACAATCCTAAATCTTACAGCTCACCCTCAGTAGGTGTTAAAATGCGGTTGTCATGGTGCATCCTTTTGACAGGGACATTGTGGAGGATAAGGAGGAGTGACCTCCTCGGAGTTCTCTCTCGGAGATACAGAGGACTACTGACCAGCTGGCAGGTTGGATAACCTTCTAATTAACAGCTACTTATTTATAATTAGAATAGCATGTTTGTTATAACATTACAATTTTCTCCGCCCAACCATAACCTTGTAAGTTATATAATATTACCCCAACTTTAGTTTGACGTTTTATCACCCAATGCCACTGTTATTTTGGACTAACGTCACTGTAACTAAGATGATCCTTACGCCTCTGTGGTGCATCAACACAACTTTAGTCTCAATCTCGCTGGTTTCAACGTGTAGTTTAGTGTGGACTTTATACTCTTTCCTAAGAGAGAACTTAGTGTACACACAGCTGCTGCAACAGGCTGCTGTTTCCTGCTGTAGCTTTACAAAAAAATCAATGACAAACGTAAGTCTTGGAGATTTAAGTCTGCCGAAACTACCTGCTTAGTACACTGGTGAAGCTAACACAAACTTCATTTTTTTCACATTGTCACATCTGAATAATCACAATTTTAAAAAGTGTTTGTGTAACGGACTTAAAAAAAAAAAAAAAGATGTTTCTTATAAATGAGAGTGGATGCATGTTATTTCGCCTCTGGGCTTTTTCATTCTATGGCTGACACACCTTGAGCCCCAATGCGGTTTGGCAAGTTCTGTCATAGATCAGTGTGCTTTATTTTGTAAATTGCCTCCAGCAACTGCGTTTATGAGCGGTACACTGAGCTCACCGAACTCATAAACGTAAAGGCAATAAATCACGTTCAGCGGGAAAGGCAGAGCCTTTTTGGACATGTTGACAATACTTTTGCAGGAATATAAAGGACAAATGGTCTTACCTGTGGTTATGGCTAGGATCTTGGCAATGTAGGTACCATTCACCAAGAACGGCGACTCTCTATCTGGTACCTTGTTGAGTTTAATCTCAGCTGTGTCTTTATCAATGGAAAACCAGTTGTCTGGATCGTAGGCTTTGGCGTAACTGGAGCAAAAACAAAAAAAGGTTTTCACAGAAATGTAATAATTTGCAACAGTAAACTGTTTAGCCAAATGTTTGGGGGAAAACACTTTATCACTGTGTTTCTGATGCCCTCACTTGTTATACAGCGTCACAATGAGGTTTTGGCTGAAACCTATTAGGACATCACCATCATCAGGGAGATGTTGGTTGATGGTGAAAATTACAAACATTAGTACCTAAGAACATTCTTGCACATCTGCTTGCTTGACTGTACACTCTTCTGTTCTGTTCTATTAACTGCAGCTTGACCAACCTGACATCTTCAGCGGGTTTTCCGGTGTCTGGATCGACAGCAGCAAACACTGTGATCACACCATCCTTGGGTGCTTCATTTGGATCCTCTGATACAGGAACCTTCTTGGTGTCAGGCATGAACTTAGGACCCTCTGGCACATTATTCACTGCTATCTTGATGGGATAGCTTTTTGGTGGAGGCCTTTTTCCTGGTTTGACGCCTGGTTTGACGCCTGGTTTAACACCTGGTTTGATGCCCGGTTTGACACCTGGCTTAAGTCCAGCACCCACTCCAGGCTTAAGTCCTCCTTCAAGGCCAGCATCTAGGCCCAAGTCCACACCTACACCCCCACCTGCATCCAACCCCAGGTCTACTCCTAGGTCTACCCCTGCACCGCCACCTGCACCTCCACCAGCTCCGGTAGAAGCTCCACTTGCGCCACCGGTTCCACCAGCCAGTGGACCACCCTCTCCAATCTGAAGGTCCACATCCATCAGTATAGCGTCCCCCTCCACAAAAGGAGCTACATTGGTAATAACCAGGCCAAGCTCAAGATTCTTGACTTCTTCAAAATCCACGGCCTGTTTGGTCAGGATGGAGCACAACAAGGGTTCAGAGAGAGGACATTAAGAGATAGAGCAGCAAGCACATGTTAGGGAGCCACCCAACACTAGACATAGTAAGTCAACAATAATAATAATCAAAAGACCATAGTGTTTAAAATCACATACATACCTTGATCAATTTGAGGATGCCCTCATTGGTTTCTCTGTCTGTCTCAATGGAGAAGAGATTATTCTCATTTCCTTTGGCGATCTCGAAGACAGTCACCCAGTTGTCTGTGTTCGCAAGGTCTTTGTCCAGTGCTTTAATTCTCATCACAACGACATCAGCGACATTTTCATCCACTTTGCCACTGTACTGCAAACAGAAGAAAACATGCAGTCTTACAGTTTTATTCTTTTCTGTACACAAAACTTATGAACACTGGCAAGAGACGACATTAGAAAAAAATGCCCACAGAATCCACCCTGAAGAAACTTTAATTTTCAAATATCTAAAGCAGTTCCACATTGAGATATTATTCTTTTAGTTCATTTCATGCTGACATGTGCTTAATTCTGCTTCAAATCAGGAAGGCAGGCTATTTAAACCTCTGCTGCACAGACCCGTCTGTGTTTTGTAAGTCTTGCAACTACATGAAAGTGCAAAACTAAATCAAGCCTTTAGTCCCAAACCATATTTAATTGCTAACTTGATCAGTGTAACTGAAGTCAAAGAAAGAGGGATCATGATCAGTAGGTGCGAACGTGTCACAATGTACCAAGTATTCATGTTACGTTGTTCTTTTCGGTAGAAACTAACCAGAGGAATTGCAAATAATAATAAGAATAATGTATGCCATAATTCTCACCTCAGATTTTTCCAGAGTGGGGATGTTATCATTGATGTCCAGGACTCTTATCTCCACAGTTCCTGTCCCAGTTCGTCCCCCCGGTGCCCCTCCCATATCACTCCCTCGTACAATCAGTTTGTAGAAGTCACAAGTCTGTTGGAAAAGCAGTTGCATGTTTCTGAAATATGATCATACTGTGCAGCCAGTGTGTCTTTACAGCGTGAGAAAGTAGCTCAGGGCAAAATCCTGCTGCTGTAAAACATTCTTAGAATCCACGTTGATGTTACATGGGAGAGAACATTTTGTTCCAACTAAAGTTTTCTCAGAGTGCCACAATTCCACTTGTAATAGTGCGATTTGATTAGTTGATCATTGATTGTGAACTGCAGCAAGACAACCTGACTCTACAGGAGATCATAACTCAAGAGAAGATGTTGACTATCCTTTTATCCGTTTAAGGTTGTGAGAGTGTTGTGAGAGTGTTTTGCGTGTGTTGAGCAGTTGCCTCACCTCTCTGTCCAGGGTGGGCTCCTTGACGTACACCTTGCCTGTCTGATGGTCTATGGTGAACATGTGACCTGTGCCTCGTGGCTCCTGGCTGGCGATGGAGTAGTAGATCTGTGAATTAACTGTTCCAGCTTCGTCATCATCTTTCCCCTCGATCTGCATAACAAAGGCCCCTGCAGTGGATTCCAATAATACAAGACCATTTCTGTAGAATCCATGACATTTATGCTGTTCAACACATACACTATATACGGACTGTGTTTGGATTTAATATGACGGCATTCATGAAAATGTGTCAAACATGTCTCAAAATGAATTTGAATTAGATTACATACATATCCATCAACTACCACCCCTTGTCATAGCCCACTGACATCATCATGCTACTCCCTGGTTTAGTACTGAGTCCGAAAATAGGTCTCTTTTCAGGAGAGGATAGACCTTGTTTTTCTATTGGAAATTGACATTAAAGGGTTAAGGTTAGGGTTAGGCCTACTATGGCGGCCTACACCACTTCCACCAAGGAGCTGGTGTTGGAATTCCTGTGAGAACACATGAACAATTAACTGAACAACACCTAGGCCCTCTCCCGGAAGAGGCAGAGCCAGCTGTTCTTCCTGGTTTAGTTCGATACTGCTGCTCTCATCTGTACCTCTGCTGGGATTCATTGTCTTTACTGTTGCTGTCACCTGAATTTCCCTGCGAAGATTAATAAAAACTGATATCTGAGCTTGCAAAAATAAACAAACCCAGGCTACTTGAAAACAGTTTGAACAACAAATGCTGACCTTCATTACAACATTATTATGATGGGATCACACCAGCGCCAATGCCAAATATCTTCCTCGGACACCCATCGTTAAACTCAGCCTTCGTTTGAATCTTAACTACACACCTGTTAAGTTTCATGACTGCATCTTGCATGGCTGTGGCTCTGTTGAGATGACAAAAACCTCTGCGCAGACATATAAAAACCTAGCAAAGTAGACAAAACCGCCTCTGTGGTAGTTCCTGCTACCGCTGGACCGCAGGACCAGGCGGAAGGAGAAATAAGTGTTTAAAGTTGGAGCGTACCTTTTTTGCTTCCCTCTTTGATAGTGCCAGTATGCAGCTCGAAATAAGGATCGTTGTCGTTCATGTCCAGGACTACGACGTTCAGTGGGATGTCCGCCTCTGCTGCTTGTCCATCTTTGAACAAAGCCTTCCCGGTTAGCTGCATCAATTACACACAAAGAGATGGGAAAGGCTTTGGTTTTGACACAGTTTGGAATTCCTGCATGCCTTTGCGGCCTTGTTAAAACTTAATTTACATGCTAATCACAATGCCTTGTGGCTTTGTCAACATATATTGAATATACACATTTACAAATTACTGTCACAAAACTTAGACAGCAATGTGAAACACTACTGAGACACAAAAAATTGTGACGGGAAGCTTAGTAAAGTTTGGTAAAGCCTTGTGACTGAAGATAATTGAGCGGGGTGTCCCACACTCCCACTTGTCTGCAACAATTTCAGTCCATATAGTATAGTCACAGTCACTACAAGACTTACATTGTAGAATGGAGTTTTCTCCCGGTCCAGCATACCAGTGATGCGTACAAACCCGTTGGTAGGGTCCACCACAAATAGGTTGTAGGGTGGCTTGTCAGCTCCTGGTCCAGAGAGATAATACTTCACCTCCGTATTTTCTGATTTATCAGAGCGAATCTGTCAACACAACACCCACAGGGAATTCAGAGACTTGTAAACACTGTCATGATTGTTGCTTGTTAGGGATTAATTAAAACACGTGTTGATATGTAACGCCTACTGTTATAATAGAACATCCAACCAGAGCTGTGAACCAGAGCTCCACCACATTAAGAATCTTTCATTAATCCATTCAGGAAGAAATCACCCGACCATGTCCTAGACAGGAGGCTGGTCTCCTCAGCTAGCTGGATGGGACATCTCAACTTATAACATTAAGTTGGAACATTGCCCAACACACATTCTGAAACAGATAAGATAAAAGGCCCTCCTGATCCCCTCACCCAGCCACGCTGCTGCTATGGTTTTAGCCATAACTGCTGAATGCAAGCCTGACATCACCAGACCAAATTGGAAATGCAGGTGAGTCTAGAACCAACAAGTTATCAACAGGCATAGACCAAAATGCCTTTGTATGCTACTGGATGGACCTAGAGCCAATCAGAGCAACGAAACGTGATGTGGCGCAGAGCGACGGAAACAGACTACAGTCTGCTGTTTTGTCATTAGATGAAAGTTGTTTTCACTTTGCCTGCAAACCAGACAAATCCAGACAAGCCAAGTTTCATTTGAGATTTGGCCTGGCCACAACAGAAAGCTCCAGCCATTTATGTTGTTTTGTAAGTTGCCTCATCCACATTCCTAACAGTCATCATCTCAAAAATACGCATCCCCGGAGGTGACACACAGGAAAAAAAAAAAATTAAATAACAACAAAAAACATGAACTGGGGACAAACACTTTTGCGAGATCTTCACTTTGTTTTGCGAGATAGAGTTTTAATGGCAAGATCTCGCAAATCGAACGTGTCGGAACTGATTGCATTTTTACTCTGGCATGTCTCGGTATCAGATAAAGACTCTAAACTAGACTCTTAAGACTAAGTTTATTTCATCCTCTTTAATTTTGTATTGTTTTGCTCATAGAAATTAAGGGAAATCCGTACACATAAAATTCACAATTGCAATCTTTTTCGATTATTTTAATAAGGCCTTTCTTAAGATGCACTTAATTTGGGTCTTAATTTGAATCTTAATTTGTTTTCTGTGTTGTTGTTGTTTGTGCATAGAGCTAGCATTTTCCACGTTATCGTGTCATGCAGTGTGGGTCTCGATACCCTGGTCTTGGTCTTGACTTGGTCTGGGTTTAGAGGGTGGCCTTCAGTAAGACATGTTAATAACAAGCTCCTGCTTAGGCGGCCCCTTGACTCATTTGAAATGTCTCACACAGGCCTTCACTGAAAATGTACGTTCATGATACACTGTGTTCAGCTAAAAAAAGAACAAGTTTAAACCTGTTGTCAACACTCTGAAAGGAGTTTTGTTATGCACTTTCACACTGTTATAACAACATTTCTAGGATGTTGAGTATATACCAGTCTTACATATCAGTCTTTAGCACAGCTGAGGCCTGAAACAGCAAGTTGAAAGGGAATTATTCACTGCAGGTATTTTAGCAAACCAGCCAAGGACGCGAAAGAAACCTGTTTTCTTCTTGTGAAGCTCCTCCATCCAGGCACCTTGCCAGGTTACTCCACACATTGTGATGCCAACATATGCTAACTTTGGGAAATAAAATTTTATTAAGCAGAAGCCTAATGACCTTGGCAATGAAGGCCCTGTTGGTGTAGTCTGTGTTCTCCATTAGCTTAGCAGGAGGAAGGATCCACTCTCTCTTCGTCCTCCTTAATGTCATTGGCCTCCTGTCTCTGGCCTCAGCGCTGAGCACCTGAAAGCAGACAACAGAGCACTTTTTAAGGGAGACTACGGGGAGCAATGTGTAGCGCTGGATGTACAATGCTCTGTCTACTTTGGAAAGCAACTGCTGGCATTCCCTCCTAAAATTAGGGAAACCAGTGTGAAATTGTGAGAGCTCAGGTGAGCTGAGGTGTGGTCCAGTTCCTGAACATGAACACGGATCACTGAATGTGAATGACATTTGGCATTCAGCACCAGTTCACACTAAGAAAACTATGTCTCTTTGCCAGAACAGGGTGGCTGGAAATTATTAAGGAACTTTTGTCAGGATACCATAAAATTGAGATTTTCTGCAACACATTGCAACTTTTTACCTTATTTACAACTTTAAAGTAAAGGAAGGAAAACTTTGGATCTTTCAGTCTCACGGTCACCCCTGCTGACCTCACCAGAAAAAACTCAACTGCACCAAAAACTGAAATTCTCATCTGCAGCCTTCATAATAAAAGGATGAATTGATCATATATACAGCCACTAGTCATTATGCAAAAAAGAGCAATAAGAATCTTTCACAACGCCGGATTTCGGGATCATACAAATTCATTATTTCTAATGTCTAAATTGCTAAAATACCCTGATTTAATTAAATATCAATTTGCAGTAGTCATGTTCAAAGCAAGAAACAGCCTATTGCCTGGGAATATACAAAAGATGTTCTCTGAAAGGGAGGGAGGGTACGATTTAAGGGGAAGAGGAAATTTTAAGACTAATAGAGGTAGAACATCAAGGAAAAGATTACGTTTATCAATTTGCGGAGTTAAATTGTGGAACAAACTAAATAGGAACCTAAAGCAATGCCCAAACATATTCCTTTTCAAAAAAATGTACAAAGAAATTATTTTCAGAAACTATAGAGAAGCACTGTAGAAAGTTTTGTTTGTGTTTTTTGTTTTGTTTATTTATATATATGTATGAGGGTATATGTGTGTATATATATATATATATATATATATATATATATATATATATATATATATATATATATATAGCAACAGAAATATAAATATTGTAAATTAAAAGAAATGCAAGAATTAAAGGGGTAGGAGTACATAAGTTTTACTTCTTCCTACTCCTTTTGGCACATGTGATAGAGGTATGTAAACACAGGAAAGAAGGGTACTTTGTTTGTTGTTTTTCTCTCCAATGTTTTTAAACATTGTTTTATTATTTCTTTTATTATTTTAATTGTATATACTTTCTCTTGCATGTTCGAAATAAAGATGTCAATCAATCAATCATTATATGATTAAATGTGAGGAAAAAAATATTTTGTATCTTCCGTCCTCGCCACCACAATTCTTTCAGTTTCTTTTTTAGGAAGAAATGATGACGGTTTTTCCTCCACTACAACAGCGTTGTGCCTCCTTTCTTCCAGACATACAGTATATCTGAATAGAGACGGTTGAAGTATTTTGCAGTCACACACCTACCATTATTTAAATGGAAAATAACATGGACAACTATAAAGTGTAATGCAAAAATATTTCAGTAACTTGTGCCCTGAAGATGTTTTCTAAATCTGATAAGAAATAGAATTATGTCCATGTAAACATTGATGAAAGGAGGTATGCGATTTATTTTGGAGGGAGGGTAAACTGCTGTCTTTTTCACAGCATGCTGGCAGGAGGGAAATCCCTGGCGTAAATAATAGGATGAAGGATCACTCAGAAACAGAACAGAGCCACAACTAATTAATGTACTGTATGTCTGTGTGTATGTATGTGTGTATGTACGTATGTATTGAATGTATGCATGTATGTATATGTGTATGTAATGTGTGTTTGTATGTATGTATATAATGTAATGTGATGTAATGAAATGTATGTATGTGTGTATGTATGTATTTGTGTATGTTATACGCCAATCAAGATGGTTAAAAGCTGACAATTAAAGCCAACAGTCACATAAATACTTAACAACCAACAGGGAAACAAACACAGACAGTTAATCATATGTGTATAAGGCTAAGAAGTAAAGACATTTACTAAAATAAATCTGAGCTTTAACAAAAGAGGATTACTGTGCTGTATCAAATGCGACTTTGCAAATTTGCCTCTGTTTATCCCATAGTTTTACCTCGTTATTAAATTTCCACATCCGATGGTATGGTATTCCAAATCTGTGGGCCTTTAACTGAAAAAGACACTGTATGCATGTTGATGTGCCTGTAAGTAGGTATATACGCATGTATGTAAGTATACATGTATAAATAAGTGAATAATTAAATTGTTTGTATATAAATGTGCAGTATAAAAGTAGAAAAAGAGGGTGTGTCCAGGGAAGTTTTTTTTTTAAACTTCCTCTGGAATCCTTATTTTGAATCATTTACAATATAATTTTTTATTTTTTTGCTTGTACTGAAATGTACATGTTCAAAATAACCTTAATTTAAAAATGAGAAAGGGACATGTCTTAATTGCTGTTGTACCAGTTATCAAAGTGAAAATGACCAGGATCATAAACACCAAATATCCAAATATCTCTGTCTGCATCCATCACTCCGCTCTGATCGTCAACACTGATTGATGAACGGCCTATGAGTCTCATTACCACTTTATAATAATCCTTACTAAATATTAAAATATGGTTCATAGACTTTGCAGTTGAAAAAAGCAATGAAATGAAGATTTTCGATATTATTCTCATTAGTTTAGTGTAATATAAAAGAATAGTTTAGACATGTAGATATCACTTTGTCAATAATTGTTTTATAATCAACTGTAATAAAGTTGCAACTAAGGCTTGTAATAATTAGTGAGTGATTTATGAGTGGTTTTTAAAACATCAGCAAACAAATCATTAGCAATAAGAGATTATTATTGATTATTAGTTTTCTGATAACAATACCTTTTTAATTATTTATAGTATCAATTCATAACAAGATTTATCTCGAGACACTAACAGCTATCTAAATAATCTTTATGGATGATATACATATATATATGGACCATTCACAAGCTATCATTATCATCAGCTGCAACTTAATTAAAATCTTCCATTTAATGTCTGCTGGTGTACAAACATACAACATTAAGTACTGTAAGTATTAAAAAATGCTGAATGTACTGTATTAAATGTTAGGATGTGTGCAACAATACACTGTTAAAAAAATGTAATATACTAATAATTACAACAATCTTTATTGTTGTTTAACAGTAAAATTACTCAACTGAAGTTTAATTATCTGACAATTGGCCATTTATTACTGATGGTTATTGGTGTTTTTTGTCATTATCAGAGACATTCTGTGTTCTTTCTCAAGAACGCACACAACAAATAAATCTGAATCCCCGCACGGCTCACTCCATCCATCACTTCCACACATCTAATTATAAATAATAACAAACAAAGTACAATAATTAAGAATCATCTTTTTCTCACTGGCAAAACAATGACACGTAATGCTGTGACCGTTTTAGATCTGTAAATCGACGACAAAAGTGGAGTACATTGATTCAGTGAAACGGCTCTCTCCTCACATCTCTTCACACTACGCCCCCCCCCCCCCCCCCCCCCCCCCCCCCCCCACACACACACACACACACACGCACACACACACACACACATACACACGCACACACACACACACACACAAACAGACAGACAGACGGACGGAGGGCCGGACAGACGGAGAGAATGAAGGAAGGAAGTAATAACGGACGGACGGACAGACGGACAGACAGACAGACAGACGGATGGACAAATGGACAGAAGGATGAAAGGACGGACCCTAACTCTTTCCAGCACATATTTGTTCTGGTGTGTCTAAAAACAGCAGCTCCGTGTTATCCTGTGGTGTGTTCAGGTGACTCAAAAAACCCACAACCAAGCTGTCAAGAAGTGATCAAACAGTACCAAATCTCCACTTTCTCTTGACCAATGCATTATTTAGTCATCCAGTGTAACTGAAGATGATTTTGTAACTCGGCTTGGCTTTGAAAAACAATTACAATAGAGCCTTCATGTGATTAATTGGTTTTATCTACTCAAGCCAAGCTCTACTTATCATTATCAGTAATTGCATTTCTTAAAGTACGATGCAATCCACTTGGAGAATAACCCTGTCCTGCAGCAACACGTCCCAACCTGGCTTGAAGCAGGCCCTGCTGTGTCAGGGTGGAGGTTTGGAGTAGCTTCAGGGTGAGTACTCACCAGTGTCAGGATCAGCAGAAGCAGCCGTCCCCCTGTGCAGCAGAGCCGAGCCATGAGTTAAGTGACACCACACACACGCCAGGAAAACCTACTGAGGTCTGCACAGATCAAATGAGCCTTGAAAAAGTCCTGTAGGAGACACACCTATGTTTGCCATACCCCCTCCCTCTACACCTACAGTCAGCAGCCCCCTTCTCCTCCCTCTCTTAACTTAAGGCATGATTCCATAACTGTCACATGCATGCATGTTTCTCAGAGGTGTGTCTGTTCTACCACACAGTTCCAAGGTTACAGTAAAGCCTCAGGGCAAAACTCTTGCTCAAGCGGACGAGGACAGACCGGTAGAGCACACTTTAAAGAAACGCACCTCTTTATCTTCTTTGGAAGTTGGTTTTCTACAGAACTCAATTAGCAAACAACCAGTCAATCACACCACTGTGGTAAAATAAGTTCTATAGACAAAACAACATCTGCAGGTGTGAGACTCAGGCCTCAGGCCGATCTCCCATTTCAATACTAAGTTCTATTATTTTTCCACAGAAGCCACTCAGCTTAGTTTTATTCTAAGGCATGTGTAATTAATTACCAATGTAATTGTTTTTCCTTCATGTCACATATCTTCTTTTAAATTCAGACGAATTTATGTTGCTGTTGTTTACCTCCAAACCTGTCTCCGCTGAAACCTGTACATGTGTAAATTAAGTCATTAAGTTACATGAGTTACTGTCAGAAACAATTCATTTGTCCCATGACGTTAACAAGGTACAATTCCAGTGAAATAAACGCATCAGCTTCTCCAACTTGCATGATTAATCATAAAGACAAATGTGGAGGCGGAGGGGGGAATAAAGGGGGTGGGTGGGGCAATCTTCTTGGGTCAGATTGTAGTGTCCTGATGTTAATGCTGCACTGGGCAAAACATCCATAGAAATCTTTGGTCACTTTGAAATTTAAGTGTTCTGAGAGACTCCAGCATCTCCTCTTGACTCTGTATTCAGGCTTTAGATAATCTAGCCTGTGACGTGAGACTTCGGCCAATCACAGGTCATTTCAGAGAGTTCCTATTGGGTGTTTTACACATGCACATGCATGTACCAGTTCCTTCGTTGTAAGTGCCGTGGCCAAAGTTTCAGGGCTGCAACTAATTAAAGGCTAAATTAATAGATAAGATTTGATCAGATCATATGTACGTGTCCATCTATATACAGTACATAGAGCACGCAAACTGTGCAAAAACTTGGTCCAGGTTGTTGTCCAGGGTTGTCATTTGATGGGAGAGCTTGTCTGCAAGGGTTAGCCTTTAGCTTAGCACGTTTGATCGGGTTTAACTTTCCTCTCACGCCGCCCCAGGGTTCTTCTCGACTGCTGCCACCCGACCGGAGGTGGGGGTGGGAAACCATACTGTTCACAGCGGCTAACACAACTTCATATTTCTGCAGCTATCTAGAGCCTTGATTCAGTCCGTCAAGAAACAAAAAAAATCCAACAGGGCAGTAATTATCATAGAATTACCTCTATGTAACGCCATTGAAATCTACAATTAATTGGTACTTTTTTAATTATATTATTGGCATTTTAGGCCTTTATCTTTAATAGGACAGCTAAATTCATGAACGGAGAGAGAGGAAATGACATGCACCAATGGGCTGCAGGTCGGAGTTGAACCTGCGGCCACTGGAGCCAACCTCTATACGTGTTATTTTTTTCATAACATTTTTATATAACACAGTGGGGCATAGGAACGCGTCCCACGGCACAAAATCACACAGAGGAAGACAAAACAACACATGCAGAAACAGATAGACACAAACAGACACACAAAAGACAAGGGACCAATCACACACACAAACAAAAGAAACGTACACGGGTGACATATGGGCGCGCACTCTACCAGGTGACCTACCTGGGCGGCCAAATGATTACTTCTCTTACAGGGAACTGTATGAAACCATCTCAATAAGCCTGTAACTGAAAGGGGACAGGGAAAGCAGCAGGAAGAAGTCTCACTTTATTTTAAATTCTCGCATTTTTATGCAATTCTACCTCCTGCAGCTTTAATGATTCTCCAAGCCTTTTTCTAGCAGCGTCTACGGTAAATATCCAGAGGCAGGGTGGGACTCCGTCTACTGTGTTCAGCTGAATGAAGCACTCTCTGCAGGGCCCCGTGGTCCTGTTCTGTTGGAGTGGAACAGGAGGTCAGGTCTCAGCTGGAGTACAATCCTTCTGTGCTTGCCTTGCTGCCCCGCTGATAAATGGTCCGGCTCGTCCATGTAGTGAGGATCGAAACTGATGTTCATTCTTCCTACTTCTTGCTCAATGTTTTCTCTGTTATTCACTTTTGAAAATGTCGAGTTGGCAGAATCAGCGGGAGGAGAGTTCTCACACTGGTCCGTTGGTTATCCTTATCATTTTTAGTGTTTCATGGTTGTATGCTATCATGTTGGCCAAAACAACACAGCATATAATACATATGCAATTTGTGGAGAAGTGTGACACAGATAACATTCAAGTCGTAACTGAAACATTCATGTAAGAATAGAAGGATTGTTTTAAAGTCATTATATTTTTCCCCAATTAGAGCTTACCAAACACACTCTTGTGTGTGTGTGTGGGTGTGGTTCCTTCATGGTCCCACAGTATAGAGAGTTTAGAAATGATAAAAGCACATACACCTGTGTTTTTTATGAGCCGATACCGGACTGCGTCTTTGACTTATGAGACACTTTGAAAATAACAAAGAAGTCCTCTTATATTCTCGTATCTGCAACGTTCTAAACATGTATTTTGTGTTGGCAGCGTTTCAGCCTCAATCTTCTTTCATCCTGCTCACTGTCGGTGCAGTTCACAGACTTTGGCAGTATTTCCCTCTGAGTCATTGAATATTATCCTTTTGGCCCTGACTTCAATCAGGACCAATAAAACATTAACCAAAGTGTTAACGTTAAGGTTTTGACCAATTATACCACATTTCATAATAGCGTAAACATCATACTGATTATCCCTCATGTTGTCCTGTTTTCAGGTAACAAAAACAATTGTCACAAAAAATAGGCCGTCGAAATAAGCGCTGAAAATGTGATGATTAAAAATATCAAAACACTCTGGAAAAAACACCAAAAAACATAAAAAAGCACCTACTACATTAAAAAAGTGACAACATTGTTGGAAAAAGTGATAACAATGTTGAAAAAAAAGTGACCAAAACAGGGTTTTAATTTCATGGTTGACGGGAAGACAACACAAGGGTTAACTTAACCCTTGTGTTGTCTTCCCATTACCATGAATTTGTCCTTCCAGATGTTTTTGTTGTGACTTTTTCCATGCTTTTGGCACTGTTAAAAAAAAAACCTGAGCTGGTTAAATAATAGGTTTTACACTTTTTATTGGAATTCATGGTCAACAAACGTCATTTATTTCAAATTGTACATACGTTTTTAGTCAAAATGGCAGAAATTATGAGTTATTTTGACTAATAGTTAAGATCAGAGGATGTGGATCACAGATGGCCATTTAGTCCGGATACTGTTTTGAAACAATTAAAAAAGAAAGAAATTCTGATGCATAGGATTAAATAAAACACCCAAAAACTTCAATAAAAGCAATCATTGATTTTACCCGAAAAACGTTGTATGGAATCATCTATGTTATTATGGGCAATTTGGTTGATAAGAATCAACATTTCTGATATAAAACACATTGAAACTGCTCAATTGGCCCTAAGGACAACACAAGGGCTAAATGTTACCTGGCTTTAGAGTGCACATGCTTCTCTAATCCACTAACCTCCCTTCATGGTGAACCCCTCTGTTGGCTGTCTTCCCAAACATGCATGCTGTGTGTGGCCAATCAGGGAGGTCTGTAATGAGTGCCACTTTGACCCAGGTTTCATCAATCTTTTGTTTGAAGCTAATTATACTGGTTGTGTAAGCAGATGAGCAAGAGGAATGTGCACCTTCCCCTCAGCATTTTACGCAAGCAACAACAGGTGTGTTTCCATGTAAGAACTTTTAAAATGTTGCAAAAACAAGACATGCAAATTAGGCGTCTTTCCATCAACTGATCTGGGCCGCAGTGTAGTTGGGTCAGAATTTGGCGCAATGGGCTACGCATGGCCCTAACTCTCCAGTAAACAGAGTAGAGGAGTAGAGGTTGCTTACCAGGAAAATAACAAGAGGCCTATGCCATCGAAACATCTATGAGAGAGTTTTGTGTTTCATGTTGTCATTAGACATGTTACGGGAATACCCGGGCAATTTATTCAACAAAGGTTGTTCCGTATCAGTGTTGACCCTTTTTTCGCCCCACAAAGGCAAAAAACACCTCAAGAGAGCAGGACTTTTATTTTTTGCACAATTGAAAACGTTTTATCAATGCACATAAAAGTATGTGACTAGAAGCATATCTCTTGACACGGTTACATTTCATGTGGGGAGTGGAGAAAACATGATGTTTTCCTGCCTTTGTTTATTTTTTTACTGCACATTAACAGAGACGATGCCTTTTTAACCCTAGTGTTGTCTACCTGTCAAAATTTAAAATCAACACTTTTGTTGACGCTTTTTAACCTTTCTTTTTTTAACCTTTTTTCAACACTTTTTCCAATGTTTGACACTTTTTTTACGTTCAACACTATGTAACACTAACTGTAGTTTTTCAGTTCTTTTTGGAATTTATGGTCAATCAACCTCCTTTATAGGAAAGTATACCTAATGTGTGAGTTAGAAAAGCAGAAATTAGAAATTATTTAGACTAAAATTAAAGGAATGGAGGTTGATGGATAACCACAGACTGGAATATGTCAACTTTTACTCCATGCTATTTCAAAGGCACTTACATTTTTTTTCTCCAAATACTATAAAATCAAACAAGACACTCAAAAATGTACAAAAGTAAGAGCGTTGTGTGAAATCAGTCAAGTTTTGGGTTGTTAAAAAGAACAGTGATGTGAGAAAACGGTCCAATTTGACCTAAGGACGACATGAGGGTTAACCCCATCCACACGTCAAGCTACTCCTCTATAATTGATTTGCTCTGGGACATTGTTATGGTTAGTATGAATCAATGTGACTGGCAGCTATTATGAGAAATGGCCTGGCCCTAACATGTGGTTCTTTCCCATCCTTTATAGACGTATGAAACACAAAACCAGGGTGAGCTTTGTTAGTGGCACTTCAGAGACAAGTCACCTTTTCAAGATTGCATCAATCCTATTTCCAGTATTAAGCATAGATTTAATGATCATATTCCTAACTCTAAACAACAGGAGATTGTGCACATGAGAGCTGTCTCCTCCCTTCTGTCCCTTTAAACACTGTGGGTGGGCTCCTTGTTGAATGACATGTCAATTCAAACATTTGGCAGCAAGTTGTAAGTAGACTCCCCCGCAATGTTTCCGTTTGAAAAAATGCTCATGTGTATGAACGCTACGTCTTGGTTGTTGAAGATGTAAACGGTAAACAGAGATCTATGCAGGGACCAGTGTTGACATTACATTAGCACCGGCTGGCCGGTGGTGTGTAACACAGTCAACCTAAAGGGTGATTGATGGTCCTGCGGAGCCTCGGGGAGGAACTTGTTTTGGTGGAACATGTGTTCGTTCAAAAGTTGTTTTTGTCGTGCAATAGAAAACGTCCTTATCTGCGATAAGGCCAAGAACATATGGAGTCATCACAGAACTTTTGGTGGCAGCATCCAGAGTAATAGGTGAAGTCCGCAGTGTAGGGAGTGAACAGAAATGGGCCCAGAACTGTTCCTTGTGGGACCCCTGTGTCCTTACAAACTGAGGTCCTGCCAATATGCACGAACCATGTGTGTTCATGTGTGTTCAACCAATGTTGAAAGATGGGTTGCTTCAGATGAAAATAGATGATTTCTGTAAGTTTGTCAGAGATAAGGAAGCTTACTGATGTGAAAAACACGATGCTTGCTCACACAGACTGGCAGCCACATGGAAGGGCCCAGCCAAGTGATTGGAGGGGGGGGGGGTTAGTCAGCAGGGAGGACGTGGCTATTACTCACTATTGGATATGACAATCATTGGAGTGCTCAAAATGACTGTAACATGGACCTGTGATTGACTTGCTGTTGATTGAGGCTGTTTCATTTCTTTTGGAGCTGATGTGGATTATATGATATTTCATCATAAGTGGCTGATTAGGTTGAGGTTATATCAACATGTCCTGGCTGTACTATTCCCTGGTCCCTTTTACAAAATATATAGTTATTTGAACAAAGGCAATGCTTATTTTATATAATTGGCATATATAAATAAACAAATCGTAACTGTATCGACCAGATTTAATCAAATTGTATCATCTCTGAACCGCGTCAAAACCTGTGTATCTACACTGGCGCTCATAAGTTTGTGAACCCATACTGAAGTTGACTAACAAGAGGAATACAAATTTAATGAATGCCTTAATTAATAATACATTTGTAAAAATACAATCTTTAAGCACACAAATTTTCTTTTTGAATGTATAATGCATATTAATGTAATAAATGTTCTTCCTTAAAATTCAGGAGGCATAAGTATACACACCCACATGTTAAATTCCCATAGAGGCAGGCATATTTGTATTTTTAAAGGCCAGTTATTTTATGGATCAGGATACTATGCATTCTGATGAAGTTGGCCTTTTGAATTAAAATAGCCCCACATCATCTCATGCCCTTCAACATACCTAGAAATTGGCATGGTTTTATTTCAGTTAGCCCAATAGCTGGCTAGGAGTCAGACTGGGAATGCTGCAGGCAGAGGTACAGGGGTTAGCAAAAGCTTTAAGAAGCACGGGTACAAGACTGAGCACGAAGCAGGGTATGCACTCTGGAAGCATGGTGGAGTTTAAGACTCCTACTAAAGGTATTTATGTAAGAGAAGATTTGGAGATGATTGGCAGCTGCTGCCGGACAACTGCACACTCGATCCCATACCTGTTATTTAAACAGACAGACAACAGAGGCTGTTACTCAATTCAAAGTATTCAAAGAACGGACTTGTGTTCTTAGAGAGAATGTTCAGGTTGTTTTTGGAAGACTGACAGAGACAAAGTAACAAGCACACTGAACTCTGTTGACCGTTTGAGACAACCTTACACTGTTTTTACAACACTCTTATATATGTTTTTATGCCACCCATACTAGCTTTATTCCATCTATGTATTGTTAAGTTTGTAGATCTGCGCTCTGCATCCCTATAAACAATGTCCGTTGTTGATGTCTTACCATGAGCTCACTAAAGCAAATCCCTAGCAACTTGCAGCAAGTTATATGGCAAAGTATTGAATCCTGCATACCCCGAGCCTGCAGCGCTCCAAAATATCAGCCACAAATAAAAACCACAACAACCAGACGCTTAAAAACTATGTTTAAACAAGCTCTGGGAAAAAAGACAAATCCATTCCACTATTATAATACGAGCTTTAAGGTTTTTGTGTATGACCAATGTTGGTTGATCAGCTCATGGTCGATCAAGACAAACTGGTTTTTTAGTTACAGACATAGTCAAAGTAAACATTAGCATCCCTGTGGTAGGTCTTGTGGTCTTACAAATCTCCTTAAAAGAATAAGAACACTTTAAAATATTGTCAGTATGATAAATATCAAATACACATCCATAAGACATTAAAACCGGCAACATGGCCATGCAGTGGTCTGACCTACAGATAGATAGATATAGATATAGATAGATAGATAGGTAGATAGATAGATACATAGATAGATAGATAGATAGATATTTATTGATCCAATAAAATGGGAATTTACAGTTTTGGAGCAGCAAAATCAGTCACACAGCACACAATATAAATATAAATAAAATACTAGGATACAACATACATACAAACAATATACATTAAATAATATACTAATTAGTATATACTTATTACTAGATATACTAATTAATGTTATCTGGTATTAGGATTTTTTTCTTCTTCTTATTGGAAACTGTATACATACCCAGGGACAACAGATGGACAATTTTAAACTCTTATGTCTCCGCTTAAATCTTAATAACATGTGCAATAGCATGTTGCCACTTAATGTAGTTTATTATACAATACTGTATATATACTGTAACTGTACATATATTATATGTACAGTTTATTTCTTGACCAAACCGACTGATAATTAACTTTTAAATTATGAATTTATCTAAGAAAAGAAAATACACCACACAATAATTATGAAGTTAGATATTAGAGCTAATGTCTACAAGGCCGTTGTGTGAGGTCTGTGAGGGGGGCTGGCTCCGGGTTGGACTGGCCTAGGACTGGTTTATTTCTATCCTGAAAATTTCTCAGAAGTGAATTTAGTGATGACTTAGACGCACAGTAAATTGTTAAAATCGTCCCATCGTTGGTTGTTTTTCCAGGAAATTGAACTGTTTTGGTAAAATGCTAACTTGTGTATTGGGACAGTACTTTGGCCGCAGAAGATGACATTTCACAAGAACACAAGAACGCAGACTGAGAAAGTTCCAGAGAGAGAGAGAGAGCGAGAGAGAGAGCGAGAGAGCAAGAGAGCGAGAGAGGCCTTCGTCACAAAGGTTTACAGTAAGTTTGAGTAATAAAAGAAATGACATCCTGGTATTGTATTTGCATGCTCCTTGTCACACCCTCATCAGGACTTCCTGCTCATCTCATTACTCTCACCTGTGCTTTCATGATATATTTTCAGAAAGACAGATAGACAGATAGATGGATAGATAGATAGATAGATTTTATTGGTCCCAGAGTATTCCACGATAGATAACAATTTACTCAGTGACCTCTTCTCCACCACAGCTTCAAATGTTTCCTGTTTTCAGTTTAGTTTAGAGTATGTAAGAGTATAGTATGAGAAATGGTAGTATAGTGTAGTATATGTACAGTATAGTGTAAGAAATGGACCATTTTAACTTAGTATGCATGTGCTTATGTTTCATTTAAAAATATTTATGTTATTTTATGTTAAGGGCATAGGCAAAAGATCATTTTGGAAAATTTTAGTTATTTCAGTTGTAAACATGGAAAATATACGTTTGAGGCCACTTCTTTATGGGTGTTTCTGGCCTTAAAAATAAGTCTACTTTGATTTGGTTTGAGTACACCTTAACTTACACAATGTCAAAGATGACTGAACCAGATGAGTATGCCAGAAGAAAAACTAGTAAGAAAAAATGCTGCACACACGGGCCCCACCAGGTCGTGATAAACGGAAGCTCGGTACTGCCATCTAGGGGCAGAAACACCAACTGGCAGCAGATGCTGGGAGACCTTGTCTTAGCCACCACAAAGCAGCAGCTCCCCGAACCGCTGACGGGTCCTGATTACAACCAACTGACAATAAAAACACTTTTAAATGAATAACAAACCACTAAAGTACCAATGGAAGCAGGCTGCGTGTTCAGAAGGTTTTTCAATGTACAATGCACCCTAATAACCTCTGATTTTCAGATTAAAAGCCCTGTTTTTTTTCTTTTTAAATACAGGGTATTTGCTGCAGAAGGGCTAAAGCAGAGACTCTTTAATCCACTCATGCTTTTTTAGTATAGAAATGTACTCTTCTGAAATGGACTAAAGACATGTTAGGAGACCTAAACCGAAGAACACACTTTTTGAAGGCAGGATTTACCCAATCTGAAATCTCAGCCTATTTCAGCCTTCTCTACCTCCCATCATACTCATTCAAAAGGCCCCACTGAGCATCAGTGAGGAGTTTTTGAAGCATTGAGATTTGCTCAAAACTAAATCTATAAAGTTGTCCAATAGATCATTATTTTGTCAAAAAAAATCCTGAATAAGAAAAAAAATGTACCCATTGGACTCAAACATGTTATGTCATAATGTAGTGTCTACCAAGCTGACATATTTAAGATGAATTTTTTGTCATATCTAACTGCAGCAGGGCTCGCTGCTACCGCGGCTCACCATTGGCACAACCACAGCCACAACATGAATATTAACATACAGTACCAACAACAGGATATATTTTCAAGTCTTCGCACATCACTTTAAAACCTTTATGACCATGCGTTTCTGGCTGCCTGGCTTCTGTCTTGCGCTCAGTTTTGTTGCTCACAGAACAAAGAAACAGAGTCTAAAATGCACTTCACACATTTGTCTTGTTTTATGAACTTGGATTCAGTTATCTCTCAGAACCATTTAAGAACATGTAAATGCATGCATGCAATGAATGAAAGCTGGCAGCAGAACAGACTGTAACCCCAGCATCCTATCACCTCATAAAGTTAATGTCATGTTTGTGTTCCCCGGATGAAAAAATTCTCTCTTTAACTCCCAAGGGAAATATCTTGCTACCTGTTCAGACACCACCTCCATTGGTTGGACTCCATGATTAAACTTCCATGCTGAAGTGTATTTAAACACTGATGTGTTCACTGACTGACATAGAAACTGGAGTGGCTTTGCAGGGGTGATGCGTTCACTTACTAATGTCATCAGTCTGGAGGATAAATCCTCTGGGAACCATGAATGTCTGTACTAAATTCATTGTCACTGAAATGTGTTCTGATAGATAGATAGATAGATAGATAAAATGGGAAATTACAGTGTTACAGCAGCAAAATAAGTCACACAACTCATAATATAAATAAATGGGAAATACTAGGATACAATATGCATACATACAATATACATGAAATAATAATAATAATAATAGGAATAAAATACAAGAACAAATATTTGACCATATACAAGTTGGGAGTACAACAATGTGCAACTGCTTAAATAGTATGTTAAATATGTAAATAAACCAATTGTGCAGGTTGCACTTAGTGCAGTAGGACAGGATAAGTCAATCTTTTGGTGAACTAGAAGAGAAGTCAGGGGCCCATCATTCATGTGCAATAACCCGGCTTAATTTGCATATGTTGTACTCATGCTTGGGGCTGTAACGATACACCAAACCCACGGTTCGGTTCATATCATGATTTTTGACCCAAAGTTCGAAACAAACCCCTTTTAGGGGTGGGGGTGGAGGAGAGTTATACTCAGTAAACGTAATAGTAATTACAAACGTAATTGTAGTTCATCAACATAGAACCACTGAATGAGACCTGATGGTGAAGTTAACAGTAATGGACAATTACGCTTCCAACCCATAGGGGGACAGAAGAGGAGAAGTGCTTTGGTGCCTACTGTAAAGGTGCTGGTTGACAAACAAGTAGCTAATGCAAATTCTATGGTTGAAATGTTAGCTAATTCTTGGTGGGTAACATAAGATTACGACATTTTTTGTACTATTGTTTTGACCACGGCTCACAACTCTGGACTAACCCACAAATTCATCAGTAACGTTAACGTTGTAGATAGACAACTATTCTAATGGTAATTTAGCTAGCTAGCACACCTCTGTCTTCTGCCTCAGCTCCGGCCCGGGGACACATGCACAGTCAACCCCCAGCCAGCTAGCAGCCATCCGCTATCATTACAGCCCCGGCCCGGGGACACATCCACAGACAGCCCCCAGCCAACTAGCAGCCATCCACTATCATTACAGCCCTGGGGACACATCCACAGTCAGCCTCCAGTCAGCTCGCAGCCAGCCTGGTCAGAACTAAGCTTACTCTGGTGCTAAGGATGCTAACGGTAGTTTACAGAAACATATCCAGGCACCTGAGTCAGAACAACAGCCATTTGTAACATAACACCTCTGGTGCCATCCCCTTCGATTTTAAGCCGTCTTTACAGTAAATTTAAATTTAAAGCTAAATTTACCAGACAAAACGGGGATAACCAAAAGGACTAATACTAATAGTGATTTAAAGATGTGATAGCACTGGATCTAGACAGGAATGATAACTCTGGGAGTTAGAAGGGGTGTGTCGCAATTCTGCCTTCTCACTCCGCGACACAGGTTCGTGGATCAGAGTGTCACAATTTTTGTTTCATATTGCATTTTGTTACAGCCCTACTCATGCTGCCATTCTTCTTGGGAGGACAGTCTCCAGATCGCAAACTGCACAATGTGACACAGAATCAAACAACACACCCTCATACCTAAAAGACTGAATAGGTTGATTGCCAGTGAACCCAAAACAACATATGTAAAACATTATATAAAATGACTTTTTTAATGCCGTGATACGGCCACACGGTGGCCATTTTAAACAAATGATCATTACACATGGCTGTAACACGTGACCTCTGTGGCAGGTTTAATTATGTAATTGTTCTAGTCCAGGTAACAGTTGCAGTTTCAAACACTTAGGTTAAGTTGTGAAACGGGGACATGCTAATACCTGAGGCGTTCCCAGACATGATGTGCCAGGAGAAGAACAGTAGTGCATGATTCTAAGAAGAGGAATGATACATGGTGTGTGAGAGAATATGTGTTTGAAAAGATAATGACACATTGCATAAAATGTTCAGGGTGTGGCAAACCATCACAAGCAGTTAGCTTTAGAACCTAAAACGATAAACCTAAGCACGTACAAGTACAGACCATCTTTGACTAACTAGATTGCCTTTACCATTTAGGACTTTATCATCTCCTGGACATTTGTGTCCTGACTTCCACCTGAGCTGCACAGCAAACTAAAAGTCTCTGCAGGGCCTTTGCAATGCTTTCAGCTTGATTCCACTTTAAAGGAGGAAATGTCACTTCAGGTGTATTTGAATAATTATTGGAAGCCTGAAAAGGGTCAAAATGATTATCCACCAAAAAATGATTAATGGTGACATGGTTGCTCAGGGGGTGAAACACTGATTGTCTGTGGACCTTTGTTGGATGTCATTACCCCTCACTCTCCCCTCACTTCCTGTCTCTCTCTAATGTATCACATCGAGAAATAAGTCAAATTTAATTCAAAAGTAAAGTGCATAAGTCATGTAAAATAAAGCACTTATCTTAACTAAAGGGAAACAACTAAAATCAAGAATTGGAATCATAAAATATGAAAAAAATACATGAGATCACAAAATAGTAAAAATGGAGGAATTTAACATACTACATTTTTACAAACTGGAAGTAGCGTAAGTTGGCTGCGATAATGTGAAAATCTTTCTGATATGAATTGTTCTTTGAGAACATGCCTGTGCATGCTCCGTCCTGATCGTGCTATTCATTCCCTCTCGGTGTTTTCTTACTTTCAAAAACTGTTTTCCTTCTGCCAAGCCAATTACAGTAAAAAAAGTGAAGCTTCAGTCATATCCAGAGCCACTTTCTTTTAAGACTGCAAGGGAAGCTAGGCCCTAAACGTTTACCCTAAAATGTCAGAAACTTAACGGTCATATATGTACTATTGTGTTAACATTTTGAGTAAGAAAAAAGTTCCGTATTCAGATTAGGACTTGCAGAGTACCAGTGGAAAGCTGTGTGCTTTCTTGGTGTTACTTAAAGACATGTTTTGGAATTATTGCAGAATTAGGACCCAAATGCAGAGATGACAGGCAGGTAGGAGAGTATTTAGTTAAAGATTTATTTAAACAAAAGAGCCCAAATGAACACAAGGATCAAAAATGCAAAAAATCCAAAAGGTCCAAGGAAAAAGAAAACCTAAACCAGGAACACAGGAAAGAGGCGACCGTAGAACATGCCAACTGGAACACACAAACTCAGAAAAGAATCTGACAAGAGACAAGGGGAACAAGGACACTAAATACACTGGGTGATGAGATAATGAGAGGCAGGTGTCCCAAGAGCCGGAAAACAGGTGGAAGACATCAGTTAATCACCATAGACAGTTGAAGAAGTGGACCAACAGATCCTCCAAACTATTTTCATAAAAACATCTGCTGCGGAGCCATAACGTGAGATTAAAGGCAATGTAGCCTTTTACACATTGCCGTGTTTCTTTAGAAATAAACAATGGCCAAATAGAGTCTTGAAACGCTTCACATGTAAAGTTATTCACTGTGGCGCCAAAATGAATGGCAGTCAATGGGATGCTAAATGCAGGTGATGGCTTCGTAGCATTAAAATTGCTATAAATATATATATATATATATATGTGTGTTTATAACAAAACGCCAGGCAACAACAAGACGTGGAGTTGGACAGTGCATTGCCTCAGATTTACAAACTGTTCTCATTAGTGGCAATGAGAACAGTTTGTAAACACCTACACCTTTTCTGCACCTGCAGGTGTAGAAAGGAGCTTCTCCTGTTTAAAGTGGCTACAAGTCCTACATCCGTAACACGATAGGCCAAGCCCGTTAAATAGCCTAGCTCTGCTGGCCAGTGAGAGGACACTGGTCAAGTCAATGGAAAAAGACGTCTAGTTGGTACGACAGGGTCACAGAGCATTTTCTTGAAAAGGAACGTAGTGCAGAATCTACGTATAAATAAATGGACAATTTTTATGATCTAGGCCAAAAATTTGCTTCCCCTCTTTAAAAGACCAGCAGCCGCCACTGGTCATATCATATTTCAGCCTGCCCTTGTGCAGGCAGAGACACAAAAAACGCAGCGAAGTGTTCTGTACAAAACAGTTTATTAAAGCAAGCCAGCTTGAGACAAATCCCTGAGACAGTCATTCTTGCATTGTCAATCTGTCTTCCAAGACATCTGTCTGTATCGTAATAAATGAACCAGTTTTTACCATTTATAGGCATGAACATGTACACACACTAAAAACAAGTTTAGTTCAACACAAACACTTGTGTATATATAATTGTTTTGAGTTTTAAAGTGTGAATATAACATAATCTGCCACTTTACATTTTATACTAAAAATGACATAACACAAAACCCATGACCTTACCACGGTGACTAGTAAAAAAACCTTTTGTCCAACATAAAAACATTTCCTGTAGTTTATTCAAGAGCAACAATCAAATATAAATATATACATAGGAGCTACGTGACAGCAGATTGAGCATGTTTAGATCAAGCTGGATCACAAGAAAGCAAAGTGCAAATGAGCAGACACAAATGTTAAGGTTTTTGTTCATCTTCAACAAAACTTTTTTTTTAATCTTATTGCTTAAAAGTGCTTCTGCTTTAACAGAATTATTAAATATAATAGTCTAAGCTAAAGATTAGTGGACTGACAGACTAACAGTATTGCCAGCATGGCAAACTAAACTTACCATCACAAAAATATTTTTGCCAAAACAAACAGTGGACAGAAACAAAGCACCTTTTTCTAAAGATATGGCAACTATGTGTTTGGAAATGAAATTATCCAGAAAACTGTGAATATAAACATAAAAATATTAACACACAATATCAAATATTCTTGAATCCAAGATTGATGGGCTTGTTTTTCTGGGTGCATATGTCGGTGTCAAGAAGAAGCAGTGGTATCATGCGGGAACAGGATGCTTCATTCTGGTTCAAACTGCTGAAGCACACAGTCCACAAATAAACTGACATGAACATGCATGGAGTCTCTCATAAAAATACTTGACAAGTTGCCTTGCCATAAGTTTAAACTGCATTTACATTTTTTTTTCACAATTCAGTGGTTTTCTCCTGCACCACCACCTTGCGGTAGGTGGGGGTTCCGCTCACTCTGGTGGTAGAGGAACTCGTCACGCTGCTTTGAGGACCAGCCAAAGGGCTGCTGTAGAGGACTCTCTGAGAGTCGGAGATTTCCCTTTTCTGAGATTGACCTCCTGCCTCCTGGACCAGCTGACCTGCGCTGCTCTTTGGCCCCCCGACCAGCAGGACCCTCTGCGATCCAGAATGTCCTCCTGACTGCTGCAGATTGCCCCCCTGCACGAGATAGGTCTGACTCCCCGACAGGTGTTTCATTGACCCAGCAGGGACCATGCCATCCATGACCATCATGGTCTGGGAGCCAGAGAGGTTGCCAGCATGGATCATGTTGGCACCGCTCCCCTGGACCCCGCTCCTCTCCACCAGCATCATGTGGGGGCCCTGGGCTTGTCTGCTGGACATCACCGTCTGGTTCTGAAAAACCATGCCTTGGGCCGGACCAGTTTGGGTGCCGTTAACCAGTACCATGTTCTGCATGTTGGTGGCTGGTGCCTCAGCCAGCAGCACTGTGTTCTGAACCTGTGGCTGGACTACGTAGTGCATCGGCTGCATCACAGGGGCGGTGGTGTAGTAGACAGGCTGCTGAGCCGGCTGCTGTAGCAAGACCATCTGGCCTTGAGTTGCCATCCCTTCCTTCACTGTAGTCATCCCTTCTGTCACTGTAGTCTTCCCTTCCCTAACTGTGGCTGTGCTTTTCTGCACTGTCTCACTTACCACGGCCTTAGGGGCTCTGGGCTGCGGCTTGGGTGGAGGGGGCAGCTGTTGGGCTACAGTGTTCAAACTTGATACTGAGGTCGGAGTGTTGAAGGAAGCACTGGGCAAAGGAGTGAATGCTTGTTTTACTTCAGTTGGGATCTTCTTTCCTCCGCACACTTCAGCCAGGGTCTTGAACTTTGTCCCAAGGTCATCAAGGAATTGCAGGTCATTTTCAGACTCCAGGAGGCTGCAGCAGCCCACTGAGCCAGCAGGCGAGCCCTTGCCCTCGTAGTCATAAACTAAAAGGCAGTCCTTTCCTCCAAGGTTGTCATTTCCACTGGCCACCTTCTGTTAAAAAATAACCAAAGGTAATCATCAGTAGCAAATAGGTACTTTGTTATTGCAAAGATCCAAGACGACAAAACTCCCACTTAAGAGTAGAAATACTTTAATGATCCCTCACCTGATTGTAGTACTGTGCCAGGAAGTGGTCTGGCAGAGCGATGCCGTCATACATCTCTCTACCTGCTCCCGATTCTCTGCCCTCAAACTCAGAGTAGAAACCACTGCCTCTCTGCTGGGCCAGCATCCCCCTTGACCCTTCTCTAAGGCCACTTACAAAACCTTCTTGATAGACGCCTCCGTTCATCCCATCCATGGAAGTAACGGATCTCTGGAAATCCAAACCTGCCATTGCTGAAGTATTGTTAGCCATGCCCATATTCACATTGAACATATTTCCATCCATTTGTGTTGGCATGTTCAGCAGCGGCACCTCCTATAAAAGGCCAATGATCCAATGTTAGTACAGAGGCAACAGTTAATCTGCTGCCAAAATCACTTAATGCAGCTTTCAAGCCAACATCATCTCAACAGCAAGTGGTCAGTATTTATGACCTCAATGTTCCTGTCCTCAACAGTGTGACTGGTGTGTTTAAAAGTTAAATATGTTCTTCTTACCGTGTTCTCTCCCTGGCCCTCAGTGTGGTAGTTAATGAGGTGTGATTTGGTGTCGAAAGGCATCTCAGCAAAGCCCCCAGCACCCCCACATTTGCAGAACAGCAGCATCAGAAAAAGTACTACAAAATCAAAACAAAGTTTTAGTCTAAAAGAGTCTTAAACGCAGTGGTGTGATCCTTTGGTGTCATCCAAAAGAGAAAGTGCAGTTTCAGTTTACCTTGTAAAAGTGTGGTTATGCTTTCAAAGGAAACCCTGTGGTACTTTAATACAACCATTCTGGTGTAATTGCATGTATGCGGCATTTTTTGGACTTCTCTTTCTTTGACAGTGTGCAAACTGGGGATTGAAATAATTTCCCCCACCATAACTACAGGTTCATTGTGGTTGTTGAAAGGACCTACATGTTCTCAATCAGCTTCTTCCTGTGAGTGATGGGATCCTACATTAACACAGCTGTGTCATTTTTGAGTGTTAATGATACATGATGATTTGTTTTTCACTTCAGTTGGTGCTTATCTAGTCATGAATATACAATATGATGAAAAATACTTCATATTTGAAGCCACGTTTTCAGGGGCTCAAAAACTTGTTAGTAGGCAGTGCAGAGGGTTTGAGTGCCCGGAGGGAGTCTCTCAATGTCGCACCCTTGGAGTTACAGCTATATACCAGTATATACCATTTACTATACATAGCCTTAATGAGGTATGGAGACCTCTTTGGCTTTTATCTGCCCACATAAAACTGAAAAACACATAAAACTACAACTGCATTGTGGTCCTTTAACACATCAAATCTAACATTACAAAAAAAGTGATGAAAATGTGTGTATTCCTTTGCGGTTAGGTTGCCGTCTGCTGGACACTGCCATTATGCTTGTGTGTATGCATCATATGTGTATATATGTATACATAGATACTCATCAGTGATAAGCTGATATCAGCCAGTCAGGCTCAAGTCCTTAATGTTGAGTCCTGTATTGAGACCCATTCTCTGACATCCCTGACTTTGTCTTTATGTTCTGTCCATTCAGAGTCAGACCTTACTGTGTCCTGCATTTCTAAAAGTCAAATATCTTTTCTACTTTCTACATGGAAGTACTAACTATGTAAGGGGTTGTGTATACGATGTATAGGGTGTTGACATCTTATGTGTTCATTGTGTTTAAAGGTTCCAGTTTTAATTTCGGAACTATTTCACAATTGAAAAGATTTGGGCACACTTCTTCGACCTAGTTTTTGTCTTGGTTTTGAATAATTTACTCTGGTCTTGTCTTTGGCCTAAACGGGACTACAACTAAACTCGACCTTTCTTGGGATTGTCGTAAGCACAGCAAAGGTGTAAAGTGTCCGATCTCACTTCATCAGAATGAGCATCACATCATACTTACGTAGGAGAGGCAGCAGGCCCAGGAACAGCAGTCCGATGCCTGCAGGTCCGAACTCTACTGCTTTGCTGGTGCGTTGGTTCCCACACACCATGCCGTCGGCACAGGTACAGACTTGGACCGTCAATTGTTGTGGGTCTGGACAGGCCAATCCCTGCTTGTCCATCACCGCAACTTTCACCTCGTAGAATCCAGGCCAAATGGACTCCTGGGCAGTCAGGGTAGCTGCAGTGTCTGCGACATGAAAATGTATATAGTCAATCGTCTTTTCTCTGCAGTTGACTACAAATTGAAATTTCAAAACAAGGATCTGGTACTACAGATCTAAGAAAAAAAAGAAACAAATCTGTAGCAGACACCAATTAATGTATTACTTTGTTTCTATATCTGTATCTATCTTTTACTCTACTTTAAAGTAATTGGCAGTATTCCTCTCACCATTTAAAGGCGTCACCTGCCATTTGCCCCGAGTGCCCTCTGGGATGATGACAAAGTCAAAAGGAGGTCCGTTTGGGAAGGAATCTTTATCTTCAGCGTTCACAATGACAGAAACATCAGTGGTGCACATAGTGTGGGAGTCAGTTGTCAGGAAGGGGCAGTTGTCATTAAAATCTTCCACCTGGATGGCTACTGTGCCGGTGGCTGTTTTAGCAGGCAAGTCTGTGTTGGGAAAAAACAGAAATCAAAACATATGGCTCAGCATTCCCTTTGTTTCTAATTCTACTCTACAGAGACCGAGTGTGGCTGTGGATGTTGATGGTCCTCAGAGGATCCATCCTAATCCTACGCGTATCTAGTGGCTGGCTGAACTCTTGCATAAAAAGATAAACATTGCACAAACGTCATGATCTCATGAGATTGTTGTGAAAATAGTCATCTATGCTCCTGAATGATAATATTTAATGGTTTTAATGACTCCAGGGCATGTTGGATTTTAGCTCGGCTAGAAGATTAGCAACAACCGGCAGTGTTTTTGTTTCATCTTTCACGTCCATCTTGTTCATACATAAATGCCGGTAGAAGTCACTAGCAGAGTTAAGAGCTTAAAGCTTAATGTTTCCTACATTCCACGGCTTTTTGATTGAAGAATTACTCACTAGGTTCAATGGACCTTTGGGGGGGGGGTTCTTTGTAAATTGTAGTGTGGTTTAGACCTACTCTATCTGTAAAGTGTCATGAGAAAACGTCTGCTATGATTTGACACAATAAATCAAATTGAATTAAGAATACTAGTAATACATGTATAAAATCTGCAACACAGCAGCGTATAACGTACCTTCTGAAATGCAGAGTACTTGTGCAATATATGTCCCATTGACCAGGTATGGAGATTCTCTATCGGGCTTCTTGTTCAGTTTGATTTTAGCTGTCAAAGGGTCGACAGTTAGCCAGTTGTCAGGGTCCAAGCCCTTGGCATACCTACAGCAGAAGGAGACGGTATCGGTTATTAATTGTAAATTAGCTGTGGTTTTAACTGCAGAGGCTTTCATCTTTGTGTTGTAATATTGCATACATGTAAAACAAAAAAAGATAAAAGCAAAATAAAAGAACAATAACATTTTAATAAAGTACATCTATACACAAATGGAATGCATTCTCTAAAACAAAAATTCAGTTTTACATGTTCCCAATACCCTTTCTGCTACTATTCATCATATACATATATACTAGGGCTGTACAAGCTATCCTTTTTTAAATATCATTGCAATTTAAACTCGCAAAAGGCTTCAACATATCGCAATAGACATTCTGAGATTTTTTTGTGTTAGTTTAAAGAACATACTGGATCGTAACATGTTGTCAAGCATTGGAACACTGGAATACAGCACAGAGCCGAACGTAGTAGTTATGAGTAGTGCTACATTTAAATGGCCATTTAAATTGTGTCCACACATAACTAAGAAAAAACCAAATGCATTGGTTGCCAATGAAGATGGTCAATAGACACATAGTTTGTTTACGGTGAACTTTTGATTGACTGACTGTCACAGAGATGCGTGACTCAGTGTCGGACACTATTACCAGGACCTGTGTGCATGAAGTTAGCGCTGGTAAACCTACAGTAGTAGTGTGAGTAGCGTGTTGAAGCACAAACTGAAAACATGTTAATGTTAGTTATGCGCATGCTGATGAATTGGGACAGATGGCAAAATGCTAGTAAGGCTAAGCTACACAAAGCAAGCCTCGTACTTAAATGAATACAAGGGATGATATTATAGAGTGATCTACAATTGTATTTTTATTCGGCTAATGACTGAATGACGTCATCAGTGACTAGTCAACTTGACTTACATCACATCAGAGTCGATTAATCTGATCTCATGCAAACCTTATAATGCATACAAGCCAACATCTGCAATTAATTAAGTATTATCCAATGTATTTTTAGTATGTGAATAACACACTGAGTCCATAAAAATGGTTTTGGTGTATGTACTGACCTGACTTTCTCAGCTGGTTTCCCAGTGTCTACATCTATTGCCTGGTACTGGCCGACGACATCATTCGTGTTGAAGGTGGTGCCTCCTTCTGTCATGGGAATTGTTTTGATCTTTGGGGAAAAAGCTGGCCCCTCGCGCTGGTTCACCACATTGATTTTGATCGGATAGGTTACAAATTTGGTCCCACCTTGCCATGATGATCCTCCACTTGCCCCACTTGCTCCACTTGCCCCACTTGCTCCACTTGCTCCACTTGCCCCACTTGCCCCACTTGCCCCACTAGCCCCACTTGCCCCACCTGCTCCCCCTGCCCCACCTGCTCCCCCACCCCCACCTGCTCCCCCTCCAAAACCTACACCAGCTCCAGAACCTGCCCCAGATCCATCAAACATTGGAGCCTTGTTCTTCACAATGAGGCCTAGGTTAAGGTCCTTCACATCTTCATAGTTCACAGCCTGTGAAATGGCACACACAAACACAACCAGCACAGAATACCATTAATACAAACGTTAACATTGTGTCAATACACACTCTCTAAATTCAGTAAAATTAAATCATGTATGGGAGGAGGATCACTGGATTCCCCACATTTATCCCACAAACAACCGGGAGACTAACATAGATAGATAGGTAGATATATAGATAGATAGCCTTTAATATTACGCTCACGGTCCATAAAAAATAAAAAAATGCAAATACACAAGACAGACACCAATTAAACATGACACTTATACCAGTAATCCCATAAGGGTGACTGGTATTGCAAAGCACTGAACCTCGGGTCAATCAGATGTGAAATGACATATTTCGTCTCAAACATAATTGCAGAAACATCACTGTGCTGCTCATTCAGCTGTACCTTGTCGAGCATTAGGATGCCCTCATTGGTGACGGGGTCTGTTCTAATGCTGAAGTACCCGGCCTCGTTGCCTTGGACAATTTCATACACAGCTTCCCAGTTTTCTGTGTTCTTCTGGTCCAGGTCCTGTGATTTGAGCCTCATCACCTCCACATTCTGTGTGTTCTCCTCAATGCTGCCTTGATACTGAAAGTCATACACAAAGCAACAGGGTTCATTACTTGTTTTAACGACACATTTATTGATTAGTATTTCATCATGAGCATGTCAACATTTCCATATGTTCTTTTTCCCCACAAAACAACAGTGAAACCATTCAACTAACCACCACCGTACAACATGTTAATGTGGAAAACTACCTCGTTTTTTTCCAGAGTGGGGGGGTTGTCATTCACGTCCAGGATGTTGATGGTGACTGTGCCGGTGCCTGTGTTTCCCCCTGGTTTGCCATTTAAGTCTTGACCTCTCACCGTCAGAACGTACTGATCTGTTTTCTAAAATTAGAGACATAAATGACTTACAGGGACTGCATCACATTGCCGTGAGATGGGAATAAGAAATGAGTTTGATGCATGGTTGCACATCGGAGAGAGTCGCAATGGTCCTGCTGTAAATTCCAGAAATTATAGGATTCACGGCCAATGAACTTGAAAATATCTTATGTTGTATTTATATCTGCATATGCCGGAAGATACAAGGTAAAAATCGGTAAATTTTCCAAAACCTATTAAAGTCAACAAGCATTTTGCAATTGTTTTGCATGACAATGAAGTCAGAGAAGGATATTTATGAACTGCAATTATTTTGAAGGTGAGGAACATTAGCTCTATTGTCTTTGCTAACCTCCAGGAGTACTTGGAGCAAACTGCCAGAGTTAAAATGGTGTCTTTAACAATAAATCAAAGGTGAATTTCAGCCACAGCAAATTATGATAATGGGAAAAAGCTCAAACATTAAATGCTCCTTTTGCAGGTTTTACGCAAAAATTTGATTAGGGATCCTATGTGTCCCAATGAACGTTGCCTAATGTTGTCTTAAAGCTGCATTAACTGAACATTTTGGCTTTTTAGGCATACTGTGTGTGAAGTTTATGTTGCTATAATGTTGTCACAGTAATGTTAAGGGAAATATTGACTATTACTGTACTCCCAATGAAATTAGGTCAACTGTTTAATTGCCTTTTAGCTCTGGTTTAGTCTCCACCAGCTCTTCTGGCTGGGAGCTAGCGCAGGGTGGGTGGTTGGGTAGCGTACAGTGGGTCTAACAGAGATTTTTTCGCACTTTCCATCTGCCTGCTCCTGGAAACAAGTTCCAGACAAGCAGACAGCCCTCCAGAACACCAGAACAAGGTAGCTGAGATGGGCTAAGGAGTTTGGTGATATTTCTCTCTGGGTTCATCACTTTCCCCAACACCTTTCACACATCACATTGTCATTTCAACCACTGTGGATGTAATTCAAACTGTACCTCTCTGTCCAGGCCAGACTTTGCGACAAAGATGGTCCCATCGCTTTTAATGTCAAAAAAGCCATGATCTGGTGTCTGATTTAGGATGCGATACGTGATCTGAGAGTTCTCATTCCTTGGTTCATCCGCATCAGTTGCATTTACTCTCATAACTGTAGTCCCTGTAAAAACAGCATCACATCACCAAAATGAAAGATGTTCCGTGTGGTTTTGCTGTAAACAACCCAAAGTCTTGTTTACATCCAGTTTCTTTCATCTTTTCTGATAAAATATTAACAATGCTTATTTGCCAACTATGTTTATCTTTCAAGTAAAAGGGCTCAAAGGGGTCAGAACAGCCAGAAAAGCGTGCTGCCTGCATACTGCAGAATGTGACCAGATGCATCTGGGATTTTTGGCAGACTGCATTTAGAATTTATCGTATTGTAAGGTATACAATACTTTTTTAAATCTTTTTTTATTGCATGAATATCAATATATCTACACTACCGGTCAAAAGTTTGGGGTCACTTACAAATTTCAATTCCACTCAATTGTAGACAGAATACCAGCTGATCTGAGTGTGGTGGCTGATCTTTAATGCAAAATCTACACTGCCCATGTTCAGTAACCATTCATCCAATGTTCCAAAGGCTCATTCTGTTCACTAATCTGATATCCTTTAAAAAAACTAACTGAGAAAACATTAGAGAACCCTTTTGCAATTATGTAAGCAAGTAATGTAATATGAAAACTGCTGCAAGTGGTCTCAGCTGGTATTCTGTCTACAATGGAGTGCAAGGGGAATATCTAAGTGACCCCAACCTTTCTGTTGTTTGGGGTCACTGGGTTTTGTTAGTGTGTCTGGAATTAAAACACGTTGGCGCCCCCAGCCTTGCGATAATTAGCATCAGTCAAACTGATGGCAAAAGTATCCGCGGTTTAACGTAAAGTGATTGCGGAACAATATAGACATGTTACACAAATGCAGAAACACTAACCTGCATTACTGAGCTCTTTCACCGCCCCGGACTGCATGGCTTGAAACACTGGAGCGTTGTCGTTGTCATCTTCAACCTTGAATCGTATGTCAACGTTGTTCTCTGCAAGGGTGCCATCCTTGTATCTAGCAACACCTGCCAGCTGAAACAGAAAACTCTCGTCTTCATCCTCTGTCTTAGCAGGTACAGACATGAATAACCTGTGACGTCGATTTGCAGCAAATAGCCGACAATATTTTCAATGTTCATTATGACGAGCACAGAACAACAGAATCTGTCTTTACTCACTTTGTACTCAGCCATGCTTTCCCTGTCAAGAACTTTGGTGACACGAATGTATCCACTCGTAGGGTCGACAACAAACACATGGAAGGGCACGTTGTTTGCGCCAATGCCTTCTAGAGAGTATTCAATATTCCCTTTCCCATCATCAAAATCGGAGTGAATCTGAAACACAGTGCACAGAGCTGGTTTAACTAAATACAGTCTAATTCACATACATTTGAAAAGCTCCAAACCATAATTTCTAAAGAAATAATTGTGATAAACAATATAATTGTCTCTTTCAATCAAATTTAGAAACACTTATTTATCTTTTACTTTTGCAAAGGAATTAAAGTTTTGAATACATTCCTGGATACTTTTTGGGGTTATATCACTGTCATGTGACCCAGAAAATAGTAAACAGGTAGGCGACTTCTCTAATGGTACTTCCAACCAGTTTGAAAATCACTGTTCTTGTTTCTTGATTTGGACATTGGAGAAATTGTTACATTGGGGTACTACAAGGTACGCGAGGGCTTCTTCAGCCATATGTGTGTGATAATACTTCTGTTTTCTTTTAGTTATAAGTTAACTAATAGCATTACAGAGTGTTGAAGTCAATGACCAATGACTCACCATGGCAACATATTCCAGTTGAGTGTAGTCTACATTTTCCCTCAGGGGTTTTGGAGGTGGAATCCAGTGGGCCTTAACCACGGCAACAGCCTGCAGCTGGAAGACAATGCATGGAATTACTTCACAATGGACCCTTACTTGACAGATTGACATAGGTTGATGCTAGAATGTATGGTTCGGAGGGACAGGCAAAGTTGTGACCTGCGTTACTCTGCCTCTGATTGGTTTACCCTGATATTCCTAACATTATTATTATCAATAATAACAATAAATTGAATTTATGTAGTGCTGTTCACAAACTCAAAACCCATCTCAAACCCAACCAATCAACCAATCAGAGGCGGGTCATGCCTTTGCTCATCCCAAATTGAAAGGGATTACAATTTCCAAGACAGTCATTATATTACAATTATTAATTCAGATGTTACCAAGAAGCAATAAGTTTTTGTCCTAAGTCTGAATATGAGTCAGGGCCTGAGCAGGTCAGGTTGTCTACTTGCCAAAAAAGCTTAACTAAGGATCAGGATGGAAGAAGACAAAGAGTCTAGACCTGAGACTTGCCAATATTGACTCATGGTCATAGAGCCACCTGCTGGCAACAGGAAGTCATCTTTGTACTAGGTGTTGTACTTTAACAGACTCCTTCTACAGATTCAACACAATTTCAAATTTCAAATTGTTTCTGTGCAAGACCTCAATGATGAAAAGTTATTTTAAGCTTGAGTTTTCTTCAAATGATGCCATATTAAGCATTTAGCCATGAAACAGGAAGTTATTTAACTGAAGTTTACAATGCGTGGTGTACACTTGAAGGTTTGCCTCGCCCCCCTTTATAACTTGAACCAATTTATGATATTGATTCCACATGGGAGGAAGGATGAATACGTCTACAGCCAACAGCCCACATCAATCAAATGACTGATTAAATAGTATTCATACAACCATAATACACAGATCCAATGGAGTGTGTTTTCAGATTTGTACGTGAGTGTGAGTGTGGGACTATATTTGTATGTGCGTGTGTAAAATACAACAAATACAAATGTAGACATCTGTACATTCTTGCAACACAAAGCCACGTTCAAGGTAAATCTTTACGTCGATATGAACACTGTTCTGCTTCTCTAACAGAGATCCTAAAATACAACAGGTGACAAAACAACCGACACATCTCTTCCTCGCCTCCTCCGCACAAAACAAACCCAGGACAATGACACTTAGGGCCCTATCTTGCACCCGGCGCAACAAAGCCCGACGGAAGTACCAAGTGTCTGACAGTTGTTTTCCCATCCCGTTCCCACATCATTTAAATTGCAAATGCACCTGCGCCCATCTTTGAGCCCAGGGGCGTGCTGGTCTTACAGGGAGGTGTGTTCAGGTGCATTCTTGGCGTATTTCTATCTTGCTGAAGCAGAAAGTGACCGCGCCATTGACCAACAAAAACCTCTTAAGTCAATAAAAAAGCCTTTTATTGTTATTTTAACAGCGCATAAGTGCCTAGACTCATGCATAGCGCATGCACACTATGCTTGTTGCACACACACAAGGAAACGCAGCAGCAAACACACATGCAAAAGATTACAAAAAAAAATAACGATGCAAATCTGCCATCATAATAGCAATGCGCCTGGCTTTTAAAGGGAATGGAAAATGAGCTCTGATTGGTTTATTCCATGTTACGCCCAGACCTCACCTATTAATGACGACAGTAAGTACCACCCTTTTGAATCATGCTCCTGGCACACAGACTCTTTTTTTCCAAGGTCAAAACTTGCAAAAGTGGATTTGGAAACTCCCTAAACGCACCTGCGCCATGCGCATCACACCGTTCTCTTAGATCGTGTCATTCTAATGACGGAGAAAAAGCTTATGTAAATGTTTTGTCCACTCGTGCTGGATTACAGACATTGTGTTCTGACGGGATATGTTCTTGCTGTCAATCAGACACAGCAACTTATTAGTAACCCTCGTTACAATTTTCAGAAAAGCTAAGAAAGATTCTCTGTTGCATTGACGTCATCTTGCTGGTTGGGGCTCTGCCCTGTCTCAACTTGGTGGAGCTAAGCAGCATCACATTCCACATGATGAAAAGAATGGAAAATGTAAGGTTTCCTGTTCAAACAAGAACAAAACAGTGTCCAGTCAGTGGGAAGTCAGTCCTGAGAGGAGGTCTGACCCCATTCAGAATTGAGTGCATCTCCCTGCTGATGCTCGTCCAGAGTGTACCCTGGCTGAAATTTGACCTGCACATTTGAGAGAGAGGGTGGGGATAACCTGTTGTTCAGGTTCTAGTGACTGTTCTGTTGCCTTTTGTGTGTTACTGCTTAGTGAAAATAATACAAGGGCAACCACGCCATGATGGTGAGATAACAGTGTGAGGGTTGAAGCCTGATCTACAGACTCCGTATGTCTAGACAACGGTGTTATTCGGTGTTGAAAATTTGATACGCTTTGATCTAACACTGAGTTGTCTTTGTCATCCGTCCTCATTTTGCTGCATTCATTAGAAAACAATTACACAAACTTAAAGGTCCCATGATATGGTGCTCTTTAGATGCTTTTATATATACCTTAGTGGTCCCCTAATACTGTATCTGAAGTCTCTTTTATGTTCACCTTACTTTTCCCCTAATACTGTATCTGAAGTCTCTTTTATATAGACCTTAGTTTTCCCCTAATACTGTATCTTAAGTCTCTTTTATATACACCTTAGTTTTCCCCTAATACTGTATCTTAAGTCTCTTTTATATACACCTTAGTTTTCCCTTAATACTGTATCTGAAGTCTCTTTTATATAGACCTTAGTGGTCCGCTAATACTGTATCTGAAGTCTCTTTCCGAAAAATTCAACCTTGGTGCAGAATTACAGCCACTAGACCCAGTCCCACAATGAGCTTTCCTTAGTATGTGCCATTTCTGAGTCTGTGGATTTGAACCACTTCTAGCCACTGGGGGACCACAGGCAGGCTGGGGGAATCGATAGTAATGTTAAAAAAAACTTATGCACCAATGTTTTACGGCTTGTTCAAATACTATTTCAAAATGGATCCTCACAATGTAAACCCTGTAGTCAAAGCATAAAGTAAATGCATAGCTCTCTCTAACAGGCTTCCCTGTGTTTTGCCAGTAGGGAAGCCTGCTGGAGATGTATAATAGAACAAGACTCAATTAGCTTCTTATTTTTTCCTCAAATATGTAGCAGCTGAGTGCGTCACAGATTTTAATGGTAATATTGGAGTGCTAACAGCATTGGATTTTCAGCATGATGGCCTCCACTTTTGCCAGTCCTCTGCTGATTATTACTGTGAGGGTCGGTGAATGGTCAGGTACTGCTTAACTGCTCGTGTTGAGAGGACAGGCTGGCACACCCTGGCGCTCCTACTCTTCGGAATCTAACTACGCCCCAATTGTTCAGTCAATGCACGGGCATGTCAAAACAGAAGCGCTGGGATGACTCAACCGGTACATCCCATTTATTTAAAACAACTTTTCGCTATACAGCTGAGAAAATCTCTTAAAGCTCGTTAATACCCTTCCCGCGATTGAATGAGTATTCACTAGTGAGTCATAATCTGTAGTCTGCAACTCAGTATTAGACAAAAGAGCATCTGTGTTGTCAGTCATTGCAGTTACACCTGGATTGTAATACTTTAAGCAACTATACTCCTGTGTTGACTCTTAGTGGTTGAACTGAATATCTGATGAATTTGTTAGCCAAATAATTGACCTAAATGCATTTCTATCATCCATAAACAAACTGATGATCCTTGACCAATAATGATTGATATGATGAAAGCATAATTCCGTTAAAAAACACAACACGATGATGATTTGACAACCAACTAACTCTATATGTAGACAAGTTCAAATGCCTTTGTGTCTCTGCGTTGCCATGGCAGCCGGTTCAAGTCAACATGAGCCGGTCCCTTGTCTCGAGCGATGGAAGGTGAAAGTCTTTCGGATTATAACGCGGTTCAGTGTGTAGCAGTGGGGAACTCACCACAAACAGCAGCCACATAGAGACGGACGGACAAATCCGAGTCATGATAGAGAGAAGTCCCAGGAAGTGAAGACAAGTTCCGTCAAGAGTTCCAGACAGACTGAGCTAAGAGAGTAGAGGAGGAGGCTTATGAAAGAGGAGAAGAGGAGGAGTGTTTCCCCCACACACAGACACACACGCACACACACACACACACACACACACACACACACACACACACACACACACACACACACACACACACAAACACACAACAGTAGCAGGGTGTGGGTGTGTGTGCGTGTGTGGATGGCCTAACGTTACAATCCTAACTTATGAAATAAAGAAAAAGAAAAGAAAACGATAACATCAGAGTGGATCATATGTTCTTTGTTCTTTAACCCTTGTTTTGTCCTCGGGTCAAATTTGAACCATTTAAAAAATAAAGTTTTTATCCGAGTAGTGGGTTTCTTTCAAACTAATTTTGAGAAAAATAACGCTGATTGTTCCCCAAAACGCTCTTCAAAAAAATAAATGAAGAGACCACTATTTTATTTAAATTTGGATAAAAAAATGGATAAAAGAGCATTGAAAAAAAGTGAAAAATGTGCGCAAAAGCTTCAAAAACATGGGGGGAAAAAACACAATAACACTAAAAGGTGCAGAAAAAGTGACAAAAACATCAAAGATAAAAGCAACTAAAGTTTTGAAAAAGACAACCAAAAATCTTTGAATAATAAATCAATGCAATTTCGTAAAAACAGACAGTTGCACTGTCGACTGGAAGACAACACAAGGGTTAAAAAATATGAAATGCAGTGTGTGTTGCCTCTTAGTCGGATTTATTTGTGAGTTTCCGTCAAATATTAACTGTAACATTTTTTGGATGAAACACTTGCGGTACGGCGAATTTAGAAAAAGTCGTTTTTTTTTTATTTTTAAATTTTAATGGTAATTTGCATAGAGTGCATAAACCTATGCTAACAACAGATATGAGTAACAGCCATAATTCTGCTGATCCCATACAATGTGCCCATGGTGTCACACCCTGAGAGGGTTCTGGAACATATTTCAGTGTCACTCCTTTTCCAACTAACTGCTGTTTGGCCCAAAGACGTCAACACTGTTGTTGGGTTGGTTGGTTCTGTTTTCACATTCCATGTGTGATGAGCTCTGTCACCTGCAGCACCTCTCTAAACCTGTTTTCACTCCTGTTGCTACTGGTAACTGAGTCAACATCACCGGTGCCTTCTTGGCTTGTCCTGCTCCATATCAGCTTACGGTTAAATGTCAGATGTCTGACAAATTCATAGTTTTTTTTCCTGATTTCATTTGACCAAATCAGTTAGACTTTGACCTTGTAGCATTAAATTAAAAATGTCCAACATATTTCTTTAATTCTTTCCAGTCTGGCTTTCAGGTGGTGGAGGGACTGCCTCAGGCCTGCGACAACTGCCATGACACTGGGCTGCTTTGGAGGATGCAACAACGAGGAAATAAAGCGACACACTGGTTAGACGGTGACAACAATAGACGCCGGGACACAATCCGCGGCCTCTGGGTGACGCAAATACGGGGAAATTAAACGTTACACGCCAACAACGGGATGGACTGTGCACGCAGGACGCGCTACAACAACAAGACGGTTGTGGTTAGAAAAGAACAACAGGGAAAGGAACCGTCCCACGCAGAACATGGGGACAACAACGGGACGGTTGTGGATAGGAGAAGAAGACCGCAAAAAGGAACTGCCACATACGGGATGCAATTCCCGGTCTCTGGGGTGAAAGTCCTGTATCATTTGACCCATCTGTCCCCCAAACCAACTCTTACAAGGATTTTCGGCTTTTCATTACTACTCACTAATTGTGCTTTTATCAAGAAAGATGCTTCGTATCAAAATACATTTGTCTAAAATGTGTGCTCACCACCACGAATAAAACAAGAAAAAATGGTGTCCCTGTACACGAATCAGTAGAGTAAATAACGTCACCATTTCACGAACTGCCGTGAGACTGAGACTCCCTAAGGTTCCTCTTTTACTGTTGATTTCATAGACATTGTGATATACTTTCATCTGGTTTAATCAGTTGAGGGTCTCAATAACCCTCAACATTGTTATCTCCTCTGATTTTACTTATTTTTGTCTCTGTGAAGCTAGCTGCTAGCTGTTTCTAACCACAACACTATTATTTTTAATGCCCTCTCTCCACTAGAAGATGGCTACCCGACCCGAGCCCGACGGGACCCGACGGACCAGGTTCGGACAGATAGTTAGAGATAATGTTCGGGTCGGGCTCGGTCACACCAGCGCGATAAACATCTTATAATGTAGCCAATGGGTCTGTTTAACTTGATACAAAGGTTCATGTTTGTGCTTAAGATAAATTAAAAATATTACCCGAACATCTGTCTTCCTGTGTTCGGAAATTTGTTTATGTAGCTGTGACAACGAAACACGTGCATATGTTAAGCTACATGCAGCAGCACAACAACAGAAGACATTCCAAAGAAATTGGCCTCAGGAGATTTTAAAAGACAGAGATGTTTTGGGCTTGTGGAGAGATCAGCAACTAAACTACCAGAAGCTTAGGGTTCATGCCCGCAAGCATCCTGCATTCTTGCCATTCCAGCCAGCAGCAGTAGCAGTCAGCGTAACTTCTATGAACATCAAGCAGAGAAGGACAGCCTTGAAGCCATCCACCGTTGATGCAATGCTGTTTCTGCATAAAATCATGGATTAGCCTAAATTGTTATTGGGGGATTATGTAAATATATCCCATGTGGCTGCCTTTGTGTTGATGTTAATTTCACTTTGCTGCGGACGCTTGTGTTTATTTGAATTTTATTGACAGACTTCCGTATGCCTTCCTACAGTTGCTTAATAAAAGCGGGCTTTCTGCAAAAACAAACGTATATGTGGCATTATTATGAGACAAAAGTGAGAATTTTACTGAGTCAGGCTCGGGTCGAGCTCAGACAGAAAAATGTGGCCCGATCCGCACTCTGCTCTCCACTTCCTGCTCCCCCAGTGGCTACTTGTAGGTATTTCCATGTCCTCAATACTAACTCTGACCGCTTTCATCAGGCCCTCACCACTGCACTCACACATCAGTAACAAAAAACCTAATATGCCTAGAGATGCTTTTCTAAATCACTTGATAGCACCTGCTCAAATAAGGAAAATCAAACCAACTCACAGGCAAATAAAGAGAAAACGCAGACTAGCGGAATGGAAACGGAGAAAGGGCCGTCTGGTGCTGTCATGCATGTCCACCTATAATAAAGCAGTAAAAGAGGCCAGGCCCTTCTATTCCTCCAACATCATTACCACAAACCGACATGGTCAGGAGCCTGCCGTGACTGCATTTGTGCCACCCTGGTGGCCATTTTGTATGTTGTGTTGTGTTTTGTGCTTGTCGCTGTTTCCCATGTGCTCTGTAGTGTCCTGTCTGTCATGTGTCTTTGTCTTGTTAGTTTCCCTCCATTTCTGTTGTTACCTGTTCCCAATTATTGTCTTTTTGATCACGTCCAGTCCTCTGTCTTCCTGTTAAATGGTCTGTGTATTTCTACACCCCTCTGTTCTTCTGTCCTTTGCCGGTCTGAGTCACCCTGTTTGCTTGTCCATTTGGAGTTGTAAGTTTGTAAGTTGTAGAGTCACAATAAAACGTTTTCAGTTTGAAGCTCTGCCTGGAAGACTCTAGCTTTTGGGTCCTCCTGATGAAACTTGACAGTCGTAATCACAAAGTCCTTTATCCAAACCGTAAACTCTGTAATAAACCCTCGTCCTGAACATCACACTGAAGCATGTTGGCATTGGTATTTCTATTTATACTTGAGTTGTAATTGTAATTTTTTGATTTTAGGTCATCATAGTCCTAAAATACTTGTATCCCTGTTTCAACTACATGAAGCATTTCTAACTTGGTTTTAAGTGCTGTATAAATAAAGTCTATTATTAAAGAGCTAGTTGCAAAGTGTTGGTACAGTGTTTGGTGTCCAGCCAGTCATTGGTCCAGTACAGACCTGTAGTCAGTATTCAGTTTGTAAGGAACATGGCAGCATGGACAAATCAGTGGACCGTCTCCTGTTGGACAGGAGTGAGTTATGGACCCAATACCACAGCAGACCATCTTCTATATTGCCCTGATTGTCTGGCTGTTTGGAATGAGGCCCTCAGAGCTTCCCATTACTAAGAAAGGGAAAGGCTAGTTTCTGCATCCCGGTCCTCATTTCAAGGTAAAATTTAGGGCAGCAGCAAACAAACGTCTCCATTATAAATCAATTTGGCAAAAATTATCCATTCGTCGTAGCAAATAGACTTAGACCTCTCTTTATTAATCCTTTTGGGATGACTCCCGCAAGGAAATAGAAAATTCCATCTGCAGTTTTCAGCAAAATACAGATATAGAGAGAAAGAAGACAGTTTAAAGAAAACAACAATAATAATAACAATAAAACCTGTAAAAAAATACATTTACCATAAATGATTAGTTAAGAGCAGTTTAAGTGTCCAGGTATGTATGTGAGTCCAGGTATGTATGTGTGTGTACTGTCGTCTTTACCATATTTACCCTATTTCCTCCTCCCCCCGAGTGAGGAGTTGTAGAATATGATGGCAGGAGGCTAACCCTAACCCCCCCCCCCCCCCCCCCCCCCCCCCCCCCAGCACACCACAGTACAGAAGAGGACGCCGATGACCAAAGACTGGTAAAACATCCACAGCAGTTTGCTGCAGATGTGTTTTCCTGTACAGGTGGCTGGTGGGTGTTGTCCAGTCCAGTTTATTTTGATGCATGATTGCACTGCCTCCAATAACAATTTAGTCTATGAAATATAAAAACTGGGAAGAATTCACATTCATTTTTTATTTCCTTTGCATAGGAAACTAGTTTTCAGTTTGTACACAGAACAACTTCATACTCCATCTGACATGAGAATATCAAGAATTAAATGATCTCGTTAGGACCGTTAGGATTTGCTGTTGCATCTGCCTGCTGTTCATGTGAGCATGCTACAGTGGTTTTGGAGATCATCAACGAGCAAGACACAGCAGCCTGTCCATGTGAGTACGGGTAATGGTCTGGACTTTTTCCACTTGGCGCCTGGAAGAGCCACACTGACTGGCCACAGGGGTTTGGGGAAAAGATTAATACAGCATAGTATCGCAAACTTTCTGGGGCAATATTTTATCGATACACAAATGCAATCGATTATTATACATGTATTGCACGTTGGTCAGTTTGTCTGCTTGGCAATCCCATTTTACAGCAATGAATTGAAGTGAGATGAGCAAACAGAGAAATGTATCTTCAATAAAAACAGATGTTGACCAAGTTTCCTTTTGGGGACTTCATTTGAAAGTTGGAAAAAAAAGTAATACATTGCTATACATCGCAGAATAGTGCCTTATGTTTAAAATTGCACTAATATTGTATCGTGATGATGTTTTATTGTGAGGCCTTTGATTTCCACCCCTACTCTTTAATGAGTTGCAGAGTTACACCTCCAGCCCCACACTGGGCCAGGCTCTGCTTTTTATTTTTGTGCTGTAGTTTAATGTATTTTTCAATACAAAAGTTGAGGAATACCAAGGGTTCTGAGAGGGCAGAGTTGATGGATGGCGAGATTAAGATGACCGGAACTGTTAATAAATGAGGGAAGGAGGCAGAAAGACAGTGATTCCTCACACTGGTGGCAGTTTTGCATCAGTTAGGAAGAAGCAGAGGAACAACCAGCGTTCCTTTCAAAGCCAGGGAACACCTCCCCAGGTGGGGCCTATCAGGGACCTCAAACCAACAGTCTCACTTCCCAGCACCACACATTCAATTCAGTTTTCTTAATATAGCACCAGATCAAAACAACAGTTATCTCACAACAGTTATCTCACAGCGCAAGGAAAAACTTTCTTTTAAGAGGCAGTAACCTCGAGCAGAACCATGGCTCATGGTGGGCAGTCATCTGCCTCGACTGGTTGGGGGTGACAGAAAGACAGACAGAGAGAGAGAGAGAGAGAGAGAGAGAGAGAGAGAGAGAGAGAGAGAGAGAGAGAGAGAGAGAGAGAGAGAGAGAGAGAGAGACATGGAGACTTGTTGCAGAGGGTGTCGGTGTTGGACACTCCTTAATCTATTACACACAGCAACTCCATCAGTGTATGCCCCTTAATAATACACAGTGGTTAAAGTGAAACAAATATCCAATACAATAATACAAATTATATTCTAATTACCAATCCACACAGCATTCCTGGATGGAAGAAGAATGTTTTATTGGCATTTCTTTAAACCAATCACAGTCATCTTCAACGGTGCTAAGCGCTGGACGGAGCCACGGTGCCTCTTCTAAAGAGCCTCAGGAAGGAATTTGTTTTGGTGTTTTGAAATTCTTTAATTAGGATAACCCCTTGTGATGTACCATCTAATTTTTGAGGGGGTCCTGGACAAGATACCAAACAAACTAACAAAAAATATATACACATTCAAAAAAGAAACAACCACACACAGCCTAAAATTGCAACAGAATAAGTAATAGATCATAACAGGATCATTTAGAACATAGCCAAAGTTAACTGTAAAACGTCAGTGAGATTAGGTGGTTCAGTAAAGAGAGAAGAGTGAGGAATAGAGAGAGAAGAGTGAGGAATGAAAGAAAATTAGAAGGGTCTCTGCATGTACAGTGAGTATGAAAGTGAGTTGCCAAGGCATGTTCAAACTCTGAAAGATGAAATCGAGCGAATATTTACCTGCAAGTTATTCCAGTCAGAAGGCGCTTTAAACATTAAACGTTTTTTATATGAACTTGGAAACATTAGGTGCTGAATAAAAGAGTTGTACAGTATGTCTAAAGGATGAGGGGAGGAAAAAGGAACCAACATTTTTTTTAAAATTAAAAAGGATGGTTGAAACGAACACACTTAAAGACAAATTGTTGACGATATAATATTTACGTTCAAAAGCAGTTTTAGTTGCATAACAGAGATTCAGATAGGACAAATAGTCTAGCTAGCTGTTTGGATTTACCCTGCAGAGATCTGAGGAGCATCAACCATAGTCCTCAGAAATCCGCCGGAGATTAGAACGCCAACACACAGAGTAAGGTGACGGACATCCGGCCATAAAGGACATAAAGCGGAATTTCTGAAAACCGGAGGACACCGGAGGAATCCCGGAAGTGGACCGTCGTGGATATAGACTATCTCACCCCGAACACAAACAGTTTCTTCCCTTCTCACTAACGAGGCACCGGACCCCCACTGACTCTTACCCACCAGTCCCCATCCCATCCATTCATATCATCAGGCTTGGCCTTCATTACTTCATCAAGATTTTGGAATGTTACAAACTCCAACATAAAACTTTGTTTAAATGCTTTAGGTTAATGCTCTCCGTGCCAGGAGGCACACAAGGCTTGGACATCACTCCTCCACTGGGTTCGGTTTGCAGCTGCACGTCGTGCTGTTTTCCACGTGTTCCAGCCTGCACCGTTAAGTTCCAGTTCCAATATGATGATGTCCGTTGTTTCTGTAACAGGCTTGTTTTCCAGGAGTAGGTTGTTAGCCTTCTGCCAAACCCCCAAGCTTGGAGTGCCAGTGGTTTTCTGTCAGGGTGTCCTTCCCTTAGACCGCGTTGGTCCACGACACCATACGGTGTAACCCCCCATTCGCCACCCAGGGGGACGCGCCTCATACGCCGTGCAGTCCCAGCGCAAATGCTTTAAGTTCTGACTAAATAGATTTTCCACTTTTAACACAATCCCCAATTACAGTCAGAAAGTGTTATGGGGGGGACATTAAGCCAGACTCAGTGGTGAGCAAAACAGAAGTAGAGGGACAGACAAGCTGCAGCCGAGCCAAAGTAGAACTTTTAATTCATTAACTTCATCGCTTGTTAGGTAAATAAAACGCTGATCCAGATACTGCAAACAGGAAAACGGCCCGATAAAATGTAAATGTGCTGTATTTTATATAGCGCTATTCTAGTCCTAATAACTACTCAAAGCGCTTTTGCATCAAACAGGAACCACTCACCACTCACACACATTCATACACTGAGGCCGAGGCTGCCGTAACAGGTGCCACCTGCTCATCAGATACACACTCACACACATTCACACTCCGAGTGTCTCGCCCAAGGACACTTCACCATGGTTCTGCAGGACCAGGGAGGCAACCACTCTACCACTGAGACACAGCCGCCAACTCCTTAATATGTAACCGGTCAATCCCTAATACACAACATCACACTGAATACATAACTCTTTTGTGTGTTCTCTGATGCATTTCATAGGTGATCAAATGGAAAAAAGCTAGTGAAATTATTCAACATTTGCATATAAAATGATTAAGTTGCTATTTGTAATAGATTATGTAATGCCCATCCACAGACTGAGCAGGAAATCTCTCCACTCTTGAAAATAAATGAAAGGTGTGCATGAGCCATCAGAAGTCCAGATTACAGTTTGTTAACTCGTCAGGTTTCTGTTGTTCCATAAAGCATTCATCTTCAAACATTATTACATATTAACCTCACATATTTGAATCAAAAATCCCGGATGATGGCACAACCTCTTTTCTCCTTACCAACATGAGATCTTAATTAAAAAAAGACGTGTGTTAAAGTACATGTGGGTGTGTGTGGGTGTGTGTCGTCCTGCAGATGTTAGCGGACGAACAAATATGCTGGGTGTGGTGGTAAGTGCAGGTGTGCTTGTCTGTGTGTGAGTCATGGTTCAGTTGAAAGGTGTTGAGAGAGAAACCAAAAACTGTTGATTGTGATGTTTCGGTCCTGTTTGTGCCTTCGGCTATTTGGCACGAGCACGCTGTCAGGGATCAGACTGGATAAAACTTGCAGGGCGTCTGGATGGCGCCGATAGAGAAAACAAACCAAACCTAACCCTGGTTAACCTGGTTTGCTCGGCATAATTTCCACGCTTGGGGACTTATGGAGGGAAAATACAGCACATATAATATAACTTCCTGCTCCTTATCTGTGGTTCAACATCAACCTCTGGCCATGAACTTAGAACATGAACACACAAAACAAAAAAACACAACCAATGAACTAACTGAAACAAGAGACCTCTTTCACAAGTTAACACATCTCCCCAAGACATTTTCCTCTGATTTTCCTCAAAATCCTGCTTCCGTCATAAATTGTTCATTGCTTCAATCATCCATCATCACATTTATTAATTCATTTGCATGTTAGTAGGGTTGGGAATCACCAGAGGCCCCCACTATACAATATTATTTCACATTTTTTCCAATTTCCAATGATTTCCCCGAAGGAAAACTTTGTCAACATCTGTTTCATTTAAAAAGTAACATTTCTCTTCAGTTTAATTATCCTGTATCCGTTTTTTCTCCAGCCCTTTAGGTATTAGTTGTGTGTTTAATAAACCTGTAATTTATGGAACTATAAACAACTGAATTATGGGGTTCATGAACTGTTCAAGCTGAAGTAGTGAAATGACCCTGCATTTGTACTACGAAGTCCATGTGTTGTATCATGTAATTCTACTTAATTCTTTAAGAAATGTCCCAAATTCCATTGAAACCTTTTTCTCGGTTGTGTTGTTTTATTGGAAAGTCCACCCCCCAAAAGAAATGTCTAATGATCAACCTAATAGTGAAAGAGAAACAAAAAAGAAAGCGAGAGGAAGGAAAGAATCAGAAGTGTTTAGATAAAATACTGTGATCAACAAATGTTCCGCTTCGCCTAACCGCTTCTATGTGACATGTTTGGTGAGACAAAGAAAGTCCTCGGTGATTCAAAGGGTGGAGTGAATCTATTTGGTGTGCTCAGAGGGAAAACCGGTTCTACAGGGAACTTGAAACGCACACAGACACACACACACACACAGTCAGGGGTTGATGAAACTTCAACCCGAAAGCAAATACAGTCCAAAAAAACCACAAAGGCCAGGACGCAAGGAACAAGCAGGCACACCCCACAGAACAGTGATCAGATAGCACAGAGTCTAAATACACAAGGTAATGATGTTAAACAGGGGAAAGGAACAGGTTTAACACATCAGGGCTGGGCAGACAATTACCGATGGTGGGAAAAAACAAGATGTTACAAGAGAGAAAAACAGACTACTACAAAATTAAACAGGAAACACTACACAGACACTCATAAATGTGACATATACACATGCACGCACACATATTAGACTTGTTTTAAACTTGTCCACTAATGTTGGGAAAAACAGCCTGAGCATCATGGTAATGCTATGTGGTTGTTCTATTTTCATGTAACCACAAGATCCAGATTTCACCCAATCTCACTTCAATGGAAAAAGAACACATCTGAGTCATCATAATTAACTCATCATCATTAACTCATCATCATCATACCTACAGCTCACGCCAGACCCAGTAGTCTCACTGCAGGTTGGGAAGTTGTCTTAGTGAACCTATGAGGAACAGTCAGACGACATAGCTGAGCGTGAAGACACCTGTAGTGGTGGTGTGAGTTACACTACCCCACCTGCTACTGGGATCAAATTATGATTAAAAGGAAGAATAACTCCCCAAAGGAAGCAGCGCGCAGAGGCCCAGCACTGTTGCCTCTGGACTTTTAGCCAGAAATCTGGTTATGTTGCACATACATGTATATTTGTACAATTTAACATTGTCTGAACCTACAATCTCTGTCCAGTTCCATTTGGGTTTTGTTTATCCCCTTGAGTAAGAAGTGCTAACACACTCATCAGATGATGTGCTTAAATTAGGTTTTCAAGCAGTTTCACATAATCCCAAAACAGCAGTTGAACCACCAGAAAGAGAGGCAGAACATTACTCAAAAGGCACCTATACATAATATCTTTGGTTTTAAACAGATGGCCTAAAAAGTATTTTAGCAAGTACTTCTTGTCAATGATGCTTGTGTTTTCTACGTTCAAAGAAAACACACCTATCTCACGGACGGTTTATTCCTTCCCAGAAATCCTCCGCCTCCGCCTTCCTTGGAATAAGGTGCACACCTCACCCATGGAAAAATATGCACAACAAAAATCACCACACCCAGCAGTCAGATGTAGGCTTTTGAGCTGTTGTTGCGTTTGTAAGGTCAATGTTTTACCACTGTTTCCATATGTATCGTTAATGTTCTTATATGTATTTTATGTCATTTGGGTCACTCCTCATAGACCATACAGTTTTCTTATCTAATCTTTATTTATTACTAGAAACTGTTTGACACTAATAACAGGCTGGTAAATTCAAGTCAGGCATTGCACTGTACAGGAGTCAGATGGACATAAAAAAACTGATAGCCGTCAGAGTGATACTCCTGAAAGAAAACACAACATTGTTTACTACTGAATATTGCAAAGCTGGCAACCGCTCAGTCTCTACACGAAGAGCATCTGTTTTCTTTGAGAGAGTGGCCCCCGCTGGCGGTTAAAAGACCTGTTGGTACATGCCAACATGTGAGCAGCAACCACAGAGTTGCCAAAACAACCTCTCTATGTTTTCCATTACCTTCCAACTCCTTTGACTGAAATGGATTTAATTAGGGCACGAGCGCCTACAGCGGCGAAGGCCCTATTGAAACTGAAGGAATTATTATTATTCTTTATCCGGCAAATGACAAGCTTATTTGAGGGACTCATCATATTCAAAATCTCATCAAATTTGGCGGCTGCATCAAGTCTGGTGAATATGTACGTGGTTTATGGGTTTCGGGAATAGACGCACAAAAACGGCTCACTAGCACCCCTTACAAAACTAAGATTATTGCAGTACGTTCAACGTACACTCACAAAACTTGCTACACATATGTAGCATGGCAGGACGGACATAAAACTGGCCACACCCTAAACCCAACAGGAAGTCCGCCATTAATTTCAAGAAGTAACACTGCCACTAAATGCTTAATAAGTTATTGATTAGTTAAATTCGTTGATAATTGATAATTCATTAAATGCATGGCTGTTACCACAACCATTTTAAACTCTTGAGTGTTCCTCCGTTTGATTATTTCCACAGTCCTTTTTTTATTAGGAGTAACAGTTAGCAAGAGAAGAACTCAGGGTTGAATGAACAAAAAGCGAGCTTTATTAACTCAGTGCTGGATCCAAAAAGTGACTATATGAAAATCCAAGAAATCCAACTAGCTGGAGGAAATGACACAAACACCCAGCCAAGGTTGAATGCAGACAATCTAACCGAGAACAAGAGAACACAGAGGGCCCTATTTTAACAATCTAAGCGCACGGCGTGAAGCGCCTGGCGTAGGTGCGTTAAGTACGTGTCTAAATCCACTTTTGCTAGATTGACGGCGGAAAAAAAGGGTCTGTGCGCCGCGTGCATGGTTCAAAAGATTTGTACTTAGTGTCGCGGAAGGTTAACTGATGACTATGACATGATATTTACAAGGGGAAATGATGTTGTCAATTCAAATGGACAGCCAATGACCTAAATTAAATAGTTCAATACATTTAATCATGTTTGTGGGGTAGTATTGCTTCAAAAAAATGATGACTCGCCAGCCCACTCCAGATACTTCTCTCCTCGGAATGTGTGTGTTCAAGGAGGAAGCAGCTGTCTTCAACAGCATAATCTAATTGGCTGTGGATTCAACTTTAGCCATCATCTCCATGCAATGTAGAAAAACAGATGAGGAGAATGTTATTCTCGGCAGACCATAAACAGGCGTTGCACCACTGGATCTGTTTTTTTCATCTCATTTCAATCATGCTCTCTCATCACCAATAGCTATGTTTCCATCCACATGTTTTCATCCGAATTAAGTGAAAGCGAACATAAAATACCTTTTGGAAACATTAAAATTCAATGGAATTTTATGAATATCGACTCAAATGAAATACGTTCGGTCTCATTGGATTTTATATATTATTGATAGAAGACGCTCAAACAGAGACACATGTCTCAAAAAAGAGTCGCAGCAGTGCCGGAGGGACAATAAAAGCCAAGTTGCATCTGCATCATCATGGCAATGCGTTGATAGTGTTGTTGTTTTCTTAGTATAGCTTGATATGTCGCTATCAGCTGGCACATAAGCTTTATTACAACTTGTCCCCCTTTGATCATGTGTTTGTGGACGGCGAGATCCATTTTTTCTAGAAAAACTTTGTTTGCAAAAGTTTGCTTTAATGTTGTGCGATTCAGTGCAAAAATGAATGGAAACACCTTAAAATGCCAATTTGATCGCAAAACAGCATGTGATGTCATAATCACAGGTTGGACGGCAGCCGCTGGATGGAAACACACTTCCACCAGCTTTATTTACATGAGTTTTTTTTACTGAACTTCAGATAATTCAATTGACAAATGGATGGAAACTTAGCTAGTGTCTTGTCGTCTTGGGCAGCACTAAGCGCCGGACGTGGCAACGGTGCCTCTGCAAAATAGTCTCGGTTTGTTTTGGTGGAACATGTGTACATTCAAAAGTAGTTTTAGTCGTGCAATAGAAAACTCCAATTGGACAGATAGTCTGGCTAGCTGTCTGGATTTACCCTGCAAAGATCTGAGGACCAGGTAATCATAGTCCTCAGAAATCCACTGAAGCGTAGAACACCAAGACAAAGATAGAGGAAAGAAACACTCTGACCCTCTGGCAAATGATACGTAAACTCAACATTTTATCTGAAACGTGCTATACAAATAAAGCTGCCTTGCCTTGCCTATACGAGGGATGTAATGTGTGTAACACTAAACTGTTCATTTATAGCACTACTAATATTTTAGTAATATAATTAGTTTAACAGTCAAATGACTGTTTGCTAACAGTTAAATGCCAATTCATGATAAAATTATAAAGTGTAACATGTCCACTTATGTCTGTCTTTGTTAACACCCACCTTGTCTGCAAGACATACTAATATACTATACATACTAATACATATACATATATGTAAATTTACAGTTTCCCCCAGCAGAAAGCATCTCTTTCTTTACAAGTCCTTCATCAAGAGTATTCTCTCCTATTGTATTGCATGCTTGTATGGACATTCAAAAAGCACTCATACATTAGGCAAGATTGTTAAAACCTGTGGCAAAATCATTGGTAAGCAACAGGTAGACCTGGTCCAACTGTATCTGACCAGATCGGTACAGAAGGCAGACATGCAACCCATCCACTTTCAGCGGAGTTGTAGTTATAGATACCCTAACGTCAGAAACAAACGAGCGTTCATTCCCATACATGTGAAGTACTGTGCAGTAGTTTCTTTTATTTATGACATTAAGCCTTTTAGGGAAGTGCAACATACTCCCTTTTGTTATGTTCTATTTATTGATGTGTGTATGTTATGTGTTAGAGAAATGGTTCTGTAGATGTCTGGTTCAATGTTTGTGTGTGGATTATGTGTCAATATGCCTGTATTTCAAGTTTTCTAAATCTAAGTATAATAGTAGTTATAGCGATGCAATCTTAATAAAAATAAATTCAAATGATGTTTTTTTAACATTTTACAATATCAAAACCACCTCAATATCTGCAGTTATAAAGAGACTCCTGGATTCCTTACAAAAGGAAAGTGTCATGTAATCCCAGGCTCTGAGTGGTCCGAGTTATAAATGCTCCTCTGCTGCCCCCCTCAGGAATGTCACTGTTATCCCAATCCTCAGCCTCCACCTGTGTTTGATATTACTACTTCACATTCTTGAATTTACAATATTATTGTTATGCGGAGGACAGTATAGACCCGAATGCAAGGCTCACAAATAATCAGGTTTATTAAACAACAAGAGGAATGGAAGTGTGGGGAGGCCGGGGAACCGGGGCTGAGGGAGCCAAGGAGGAGGCACTGGAATCCGGGGAGCAGTGGAGTCAGAGAGGGAAAGGCTGGAAGCCGGAGCAGAGGCATGAAGGAACAAGGAGCCGTGAGGAGGCCAGCTGACTGGAGACAACCAAGAGGTATGGATATGATGGCTCCAAGGAATAAACAAAGGAAAGTAAGTATAAGGTTTTCCAGAGAGCTAAAGACGAGTGTCAAAAGGGGGGCTGAGACGACTATTAAGCAAAAATTTTAAGTGGATCCGGGGTTGAAGTACCGGGCTTGATTCTAGATGACTGGCAGACGTGGGCGGAGGAAGAGGTGACGGTGGAATGATGAACAGGTGTGTGTAGTCAGCTGGTACCAGTAGGCACGAGAGGCGGGTCCAACAGAGAACTAAATGTGGAAAACATAAAAAGGAACTGGAACACTGGAAACAAAACCCCAACCACAACAATTATAATGATAGAAGTGAGTGCTTGATTAGTGTGATCTGCCCTTCTTCTTTACTGGTAATATTTAATATCATTGATAATAATACCTTCATTTGTATAGCGCCTTTAAAAACAATAGTTCACAAAGTGATTTGACAAAAACAAACTTAAGCACATACAAATTAACACACATGCATTTATATCGGTGTAATAGTGGCAACAGAAGATGGGACACCTTTAAAGGAGAGAAAAATTACAATTCAGTTAGAGCAAGAAAATGAATTGAACAGGTGACAGGGTAAAAAGAAGATAAGGTAAGGTTGGGGGATTACGATCGGGGAAATTGTGGCGAAGACTGAGCTCATCGGCTTTCAGCGCCAACGCTGGAAAAGTCAAATTTCGGTAAAAGGTTAAGACGATATAATGTCAGAGCTTTAAAAGTATTAAATACATTGTAGTAAACCATAGTTCAGATTAAGGCCCAGGTTGTGGCGCACCAAACAATGTCTATCACATCGCACCGGACCATCAAACAACAGTACCAACCCAATGTTTCTGGTTGATCCTTCACTTTGTGTACGCGTGTGTGTGTGTGTGTGTGTGTGTGTGTGTGTGTGTGTGTGCTTCTCCGTAGCATAGTGCTAGCCTCAGCAGTATGCGATGTGTGTGATGTGTTCAGACATTTCGAGGCTGATCTGCACACTCCCCCGGCGGCTCCAGGCTTATCACACACAGTCAGACAGTGTGCACTCTAATAATTTGATTACAACCACAGTATAAGGCAATCCTGTCATTATTGCAACTCATGTAAGCACCTGGTTATCTCCCCGCATTAAGGTTGTAATGGGAGTAAGCATAACTAGATCCACAGAGCTGGATTACATATTGCTCTTTCAAATAATGTTTGCGTGCAGCTCGGAGTTGGATTCCAAGCACACAGCACAAAGGTCACAGAGCTAACCACATGCACAGACATGAGTTTACACAAAGAGCAGCAGGCCTGGCAGTTGTGACAAACATAACAATAGGGTTGGGGGCGGCGGTGGAAAAGATGTGAGGATTCATCTGACACCGGCAATAAAGAAGCTGTATGAATCCCTCGGAGCGATTGTGTCATATCTTGTTAGCTAACATACATTCTTCCACACATTAGGTGATTCCAGGAGTGCGTCCATGTCCAGAAGGAGCCACACTGAAAACACCAAGTAAATTGTGTCAATTGAGTCCAACTATTCCCTTAAATTTGACAAAGCAACCCCAACTCAAGGTCCACTTACTTTTCGGACCTTTCACCCTTCTCTTTGGGACTTTCATTGACAGTAATCTGGTGAGTCTTTCCCCTCGCCACCTCTATCTACAAGTGATAAAACAGAGTTGCTCTTCTTCCAAAGAATTAAGACATACACATGAGACACATTTGTCAGAATTGATGGAGCAGAGGCAGAGATATCCTGACTTTTAGTCACTGGATCCCTAAAACCATAATGCTACTTGACAAAAGTTTTTGTTAGCATCTCTCCACCTTAATATATTTGCATAGATATTTTATTTATATTCAAATATTTGTTGTTTGTTCTTGTACTTTATTCCTCTATTTGTTTCATGTATACTGTATGTATGTATATCGTATCCTAGTATTTCATTTATATTTATATTCTGTGCTTTGTGACTGATTTTGCGACTGTAACACTGTAATTTCCCATTTTATTGGGATCAATATCTATCTATCTATCTATCTATCTATCTATCTATCTATCTATCTATCTATCTATCTATCTATCTATCCTCACAGCTTGCCTACTCACGGATTAGGGTTGGATCTCTCTGTCTCACTCAGGTAAAAACACCGGGTCTGCAGCACTGCCGGTAGCCTACCGGCAACGTAATCTTTACTTGTTCAAAGGACTTTAACGGATAGTACTGGACTGTCCTGCTATTTTTACAGACATGTGAACTCACCACAGGCAGTTGTCATGTTAATGGACTCATGGTGGTGTGCTGCCGAGAGTGATAGAGGAAACACTGGAAGAAGAGAAACACTGATCTATGACCCTGCCACTGCATACCCCATCAGTAACACAATTTTAGGATTATTAATGTGTACTCTACGAGACGCTGGACTATTGAAGTGATGTTCATCTTTCTTCTCTCTTGACAACACACCTTCAGAACACATTAAGCCGTTTTCACAGGCTGAGACGTGACGATCTGATCAATGAGCTCGCCAAGAATCATTTTCTGTCCGCTTGCCTTAAATCCTGCTGTAGGTGTTACATTCAACAACGCGCTTCTTATTATTTCAATGTGTATTCTGTGTACATTCAAGTTTCTAGCACATTTGCAACATTCCCAAAATGTTTAGTTTTTTTTAATCTGCAAAGAACATTCAAGCTTTGATTTCTTCCCGCTCAGATCACTGCAACAGACTTCACTAGAAAGGATTGCAGTCTTATATCCCTGCATTGGTTTCCACTGCGTTTTAGAAGAGATATCGGAATGAGCCTGAGATCCTCCGGGGACTCTGTTAGTAGTTCCTGGGTCAAGGCTAAAGACCAGAGCAGACCAGGGAAAGACCTGCTGACTCGGTTTTTTGTGTGAATCTCTCTCATAATTAACAGAATTTGCAATGTCCTGAATCATTTTTTTGCGAGTTTTAATGCAAATGAGTTTTAACCTCATTCTAGCCAATATTGACGATGTTTCATTTCATTGCTATGGTGCTGCCGGAAATTCCGCCGAATGTCCCTTATTTTCGGCTGGATGTCCTGTACCTTCCTCTTTCTGCGTGTTGGCGTTTTAAACTACAATCTGTCCAATATGAGTTGCGAAACTACTTTTCAACGTACACATGTTCCACCCAAACAGCACTTAACACCGCCCAAGACGATTGTGATTGGTTTACAGAAATGCCACTAACCCAGAGCACGTTTTTCTCCCATCCCAGAATGCTGTGCGGACTAGCCAGACCCTCCTCTGCAGCACTGTAAAGGAAGGAAATTGAAAGCGGGTACCAGTTGATCCTTTCCACAAAACGGCATGTGCACACACAGACACTCATAAATTGACAGAATTAAGTCAAGAAACATAAGTGTAAAGCGGCCCCAAGCAGAGACACTGTCCTGTCTGGAAATAGAGAGAGATATTCAGGTAATGACCACATTGTACCATGCAGCAGTATGTTTGATGCATGCTAGATATGTTTGTATTGCTCAGATGAAACAGACAATGCCACTGGGTGTCGGTCTAATTAGAGTTCATTTCCTTCCCATGTGCCCCCCCCCCCCCCCCATGTCAGAAACACTGAATATAATCAGGAGCAACATTGTTTCAAGTAGAGAGTGTTTGATCCCATCAGGAATGTGACAATTCACACCTCAACAAGGTAAAACAAAGGAACCATAGAGAACAAACTCCTCTCTTCTTCATTCTTTATGCATTTTGAAGTGGCGATAAAAACGAAGTGTGGTCATGAGGTGCATGTTCTAGGCTTTGCTCAGCAGCATGACACAAAAGCATCCAAGAAGTAAGCACTTCGCTCCTGATTATGTATGAAATTAGAGCGGTTGAGATTCACACTACTGTTTTTTTTTCATGCATTTCTTTTTCCAGGCTTTTAACTTGCATAAACAACTTTCATCAAAAAGACCTTGAAATGCCCCCACAGCATTCTGGACTTTCAACACACTCTGCTTTAAGAGTTGTTTATCACTCACTATTCACTCATTCTTATTTGTGAAGTTTAAAAAAAAATACTCCCAAACTGTATTCAAAAGAAAAGCCTTGATTTTAAGAACAGAGTTGCAGCGGACCTGCAGAGTTAATTCCAGATATGTAGTTCATAGAAACTGAACGCTGCTTGTCCCTGTTTAGTTCTGACTCTGGGGACAGGAAGCAGACCTGACCCAGACCACCTGGTAGGTCTAGAGGGTTCAGAATGTAGCATCAGATCAGAAATAAACCCGTCAGTGCATAATAAATCAACAGCATAATTTGTAAATTTGAGTCCAGGCGTGGAGGGAAGGCAGTGACGAACCGATGATCTTTTCTACTGTCCCAACCAATCTCCATAAAGACCTCCAGTCTGAGGCCCTGCAGTCCCGAAACCAGACAACGATGCAGCTCAGCATGCTCGTTATTGGGCCTCTGTAGATAGGGGTGAGGATGTTGGTTGAAGGTGTGCTCTTCTCATCTGGAGCAGAAAGTGAAGATGCTGCTGTGCTCTCTTCACAATAGAATTGTGCCAGTGTTGAGGGACCATGACAGAACTTGGTGCTGCTGGCTAGTTCCACCTAGACGGTGTTGTTAATGAGGAGCGGTGTGTTTCTCACAAAGGCAACGATGATCTCCTTTGTTTCCACATTCAGGAGAAGGTTGTTTGTGGTGGACCAGTCCACAAGCTGTCGTCCTGGATGAGGCCCACCACTTTCGTGTCATCTGCATCCTTTATTATGGGCTTTGAAATGAACTTGGCACGGCAGTCATGGGTCATCATAGTGAACAGTAATGGACTCAGGACACAGCCCTGCTCAGGGAGATGGTGCTGGAGATGCTATTTCCAATCCTCACAAACTGAGATCTCTCTGTTAACGAGTCCCGGAGCCAGTTACCCAGGTGGGTTTCTGAGGCCCAGCTTACCAGATGCTGGGGGATGTTCGTGATGAAAGCCAAGCTGAAGTCCACAAATGTGAGTGTTCTCCCCCTAGAGATGTGCCAGGCTCAGGTGGTCTACAGAGGAGTTGGTGTACTCTGTGGATTGATTGGGGTGGTAAGAGAACTGGACCAGGTACAATCTGACAATGTAAGTAGTGATGGCCGAATGAAGCTTCGTGAACCAGTGTCTTTATTGCCTGAGCCCACAAGATGGCGCTCTCTGTTCAACAATTGGTTGAGAAGACACTGAATCACAATGCCTAAGGCCTTTCTCTTAAAACAGAGAGTGCCATCTAGTGGGCTAGATGTAGGACACTGGTTCACGAAGCTTCATTTGGCCACCACTAGATATAAGGCCAATTTATGCTTCTGCTCTATATCGACGCAATGGGTCTGTATGTAGGTACGTGGAAACACAAACCCTATGCAGTAGCCTTACGTGCAACCCTAAACATCGTGCAGACGCAGACCGCAACAACTGTGATCGGTCCACTGGGCCGTGGCTTGGTAGGTTTGCTTTTCCATCTCATCATTTCCTAGTTCTCCTTCTCCATAAACAACATGAAATCAAAGAGAGGGTTAACTTTTCCAGTCAGAAAGCACAAAGGAGACACTTTGTTTCTTTTCTTTTAATGCCATCATTATTTTGTACCATGATTAGTCGAAAATTACAGGACAAGTTATGAAAAAGGCAAAGCACGTGCACATGGGTTTGTCTTCCCTGCAGTGGGGGGCTCTCTGACAGACTGAGATGTGAAGTTATTAGTACATCAACTGGAATATAGGGCTGATCCTTTGTTTGTGTTCTATGTAAGACAATGTGTGTATGGCCTGGTGTGTTCAAAGGAAATGAAATGACATGTGTGAGAGCTGACTGCACGCAGCGTTGTCATGTTTTACAGCAGAGACTCAGTGATTCTCCTTTGATCATCTCTTGGAGAGAGCATTTACTGGGATAGAGAGTGCGTGTGGGTGTGTGTGTGTGGGTGGGTGTGTGTTACATTACAAATGATATTGAAATTCACCATTAAAATTGGCTAATCCTGTGGCACATTTTCTTTGCGTTGGCCCACCCAACCACAATCTTCTACACACACACACACACACACACACACACGATTAGTTTTTCCAAAATGAAGGAAGAAATATAAGTAATAGTGACTGTTCAACCCTGCAACATCTATACAGACAACGCAATCACACAAGCAAAAGTTTCTTCAGATGCAACGGCAAGGTTTTTTTTGTTTGTTTTTGGTTTTAGTTCACAAGAAAGAGAAAGCTAGAGCTGATTTTCTGCTCAGTGAGGTCATCATTGGCACAAAAAAACACCCCACAGCCATACAGCACCCTGACAAGCAGCCAGCCAGGCATGAATGAGAACAAGCTTGACTTGTCCACATTAGAATGCACTCTTCACTGCAGTTAACCTAACAGTGCACCACTGGTGGCTCATATCCTCCTCCACTCAGTGAAACTGTGTGCAGCCAGGAGTATGAGACACAGCCTACTCTTCATTCAAACGTGGGTTGACTTTTGGAAAAAAGTTCGTTGAAGGTTTTAATGAGGCAAGTCCTCAGGAAAGACAGCAAAACTGAGGTAAATGGGGTCTGAATATGAGTGTGAATCCACAGGACAATATGTAGTTTCACCAACTTTAAATATTATTACATTTTCCTCCTCCTACTCTCGGGGGTTAGTATCCACTTGTTTTCAGGCTGCTGACCTCCTCAAGTGAATGAATCGCATTACTTGACATCAGCTGTGATGATAAATCCACTTCTGAGAGTGTTTTATGCTTTCTACAGTGTCACTATGATGTTGGAATAAACGGCAGCAGAGAATAGTAGCAGCTGTCACTGTTGTTAATCACAGACGGTTGAGGAAGAGGACTGCACACACTCCTGTATACACCATTATACACACACACACACACACACACACACACACACACTCACACACACAAACACACATGCACACACTTCACTGGCTATTCACTAGCATTACTAATTGCGTTGATTTTTGACAACTGGCATAGATTGATAAGCATTGGGGCTGTTTCTTTGTGTTAGTGTGGTGTACGGTTACCGTGCTGCTATGTTAGCCTTCATCTCTGTAAAGGCTGACAAAGGCGGGGGTAATAAAAGTAAACTAGCAGCCCAGCTTATTGAGTCTTACTGCAAAAGTTACTTCAGACAGTTTCAGCTCTAAAGATGACGCCCTAGCAATGCAATGAGCAAACAGCCCAGGGAGACTTATCACTAAACCAACATCTGATTTCTTTAGCAGAAAGCAAATATGGTAACAGGTTGGGGTGCAAAATGCATATAAAAGCGTATAACAAGCAGAGTTCATGGGTTTTAAAGACGCTTGGTGTTGCCACTCCTAACTTCCTCCGAGCCCAGTCTTTTAAAACACAACCGTGATCTGTTTTTTAAGAATGTCAATTTTTCTAAATAATGAATTTATGAAATGCCTTTAATGCTCCCCCGTCTCAGAAAATGCAGTCACAATGCAATGATCGATTAAACTGTGAACCTCCATTTAAACACTGAGTTTATTTGGATAGCTGGAGGGCAGCCAGAGAATGCAGAAGGGGATTGTGGCTGCCACTTTCTGTGAGATTGGCGCTTCCCTGCACATTTAAACTCTCAAATTATGCATTTTTATTGTATACAATATATATTGTATATCTGTCACCATTAACATGTAATTGCATGCAATGAACCTAAAAAAGTAACGCAATAACCTATTCTTCCCGTTATCACGGCGTGGATGGTTGGGCATAGTGTGATACATGCGGCTAGGCGAACGCCACTAAATGATGACAAAAGGAGACGGTGCCCGCTCTGTTGAATGGCAAGTTTTATTATAAAAAGCTTTTAGATGTTGTGTGCACTTATTGGAGTTATGAACTGTCCTTTCACGAAAGCGCAGCATGTTTGAAGTACTATCTTCGAAACACATTTTTTGCTGATATTAGCAGAGATGCTAATGCTGAGATAGGGTCTAAATGGGTTGCTACAGACTGCAGGCCCATCAAGATAGTTCAGACCCGGGGGCTTTAGGACCTCATTCAGATTGCCACAGCGCCCCATGATACAAGCTACTTTCCAGGGGAACTATTGTCACCAACTGTACGATGCTGAAAAAGCTACGAAAATGAGGCAGTTGGCAGAAGGTACTTTTATTGCACTTATTGCACCGTGTCCACACGGTTGTCTCGAGCAGGTGCATATGGTTAGCTGGCCCCTAGTGGCTACACCTGCCTCAATAGTGCCATGTGAGAGACTGTTCTTTTTGGCAGGCAACATGCTGTAAAAAAAAAGAGGTCACCTCTATCATCTGAAAATCTCAGAAGACTAGTATGCCTGAGAAACTTTTTGAAATAAGAGTAGACTGATTGATTGGTTGTCAGCAGGTATGTTGCACTGATGCACACGTAATTATCTTAAACCAATATTGTAGAGACGGTTCCCTCTGTCTCCCACATACATTATGGCATTCTATTGCAGCCCATGTCTATGATTAACTTGATTCAATTTTTTAATCGATGACAGCACTAATAAAAATGCTTCAGAAACCCTGCACAGCTGGTAGATTGGCACCACTAAATTCCCAGCAATATTATTGATCCTGCAATATCCAGTCACTGTCCGCCTGGCAGTCCAAGCCCACAGACACTGAAACGCCATGTTGGTTAGCCTTAGAGGCATCATCTGTCTCTCATACTTCTCTACATTTCATCCTTTGCTCAATGCTTCCTTGGCGCCACGTTATATGAAAATCTACTACCAATCCAATCATATCCAGATCTAGAAAGGCTTTGTCGTGCTGCTACTTTGTTTCTAATGACATAATACTAAGTTTTCGTAATTGGATGTTTACGCCCTCCAGGTGAAATCTATTTGGCATGCGCAGGCAAAACAGGTTTTAATGGGTTTACATGAATTGGTACTTGTTAATATAAAGTCTCTGGTTCCCTTATTAGATTTTCTCTGGATCGCCCAGCTCTACTCACAGACCATGAAAACAATCTGATAGGAAAATGGAACCATGAAATAAACTCTACTTGTGCTACATTAAAGTGTTAAAGAACACAACAGGACCCCACACAAGTGGGCTGTTTCAGTGACACCGCTGCACAACCCTGCGGAAAGTCACCTTTTGGTGATGTGAACGCAGCCTTATGGAGCCAGTAGTGGAGATGAGAAAGACTCAAAAGCCTCATGACATGGTGATTTTGGAAGCTTTTATTTAGACCTTAATGGTCCCCTACTACTGTATCTGAAGTCTCTTTCATATAGACCTTAGTTTTCCCTAATACTGTATCTGAAGTCTCTTTTATATAGACCTTAGTGGTCCCTAATATTGTATCTGAAGTATCTTTAATATAGACCTTAGTGGTCCCCTACGACTGTATCTGAAGTCTCTCTGATAT
>NC_048415.1:26446980-26494740 GCF_013103735.1 Etheostoma cragini
ATACCCAGGGGTCGGTTCACACCCCTCACCATTTCTAGCCACTGGAGGACCAAAGGCAGGCTGGGGGAACTTATGTTAATGTTAAAACACCTTATAAAGTGAAATTAACTGCACAAAGGACAACAATAAGCTCCATAGAGTTGGGCTTTATGGCAGAGTGGCCAGAAGAAAGCCATTGCTTTCAGCAAAAAAACAAAATGGCACATTTTGAGATTGCAAAAAGGCATGTGGGAGACTCCCAACATGCATGGAGGAAGGTGCTCTGGTCTGATAAGACTAAAATTGAACTCTTCGGCCATCAAAGAAAACGTCTGGCGCAAACCCAACACATCACATCACCCAAAGAACACCATCCCCAAAGGTGAAACACGGTGGTGGAGCATCATGCTGCGGGGATGTTTTTAGCAGCCGGGACTGGTAAACTGGTCAGAGTTGAGGGAAAGATTGACGGTGCTAAAGGGATATTCTTGAGCCCAACCTGTACCACTTTGTGTGTGATTTGAGGCTAGAATAGAGGTTCACCTTCCAGCAGCAGGACAATGACCCCAAACACAATGCTTAAGAAACACTTGAGTGGTTTAAGGGGAAACATATGAATGTGTTGGAATGGCCTAGTCTAAGCCCAGACCTCGATCCAATAGAAAATCTGTGGTCATACTTAAAGATTGCTGCTTAAAGATAGCTAATAGAGACTTATCCAACACGACTTGGAGCTGTGATTGACGCAAAAGGTGTCTCTACAAGTATTGACTTCAGGGGGTGGACCAGTTATTCACATTGACTTTTTCTGTTATTTTGAACTATTTGTTGTTTGCTTCAGAATAAAAAACCATCTTCCCATTTGTGGGAATGTTCAGTAAATTAAATCAGTTCAAACAATCCATGTTAATTCCAGGTTGTGAGGCAACAAAACACGAAAAATACTAAGTCGGTGAATACTTTTGCAAGGCACTGGAAGTTGACTGAAAGCTGATCCAGCTGTCATTGTCGTCAGAAACAGACATGGCTTCAGATGACAGTTCAGGGAAAAATAACGTTTTTGCCTTATACCTTGTCTCCTCACATCTTCAGTGGGAGGGACTAAAATTCAAAGAAAAGCCATAGGTTAGGAAAGATGAATGCAATTGAGAGAATTGAGATTTACTCACGATGCAGCTAAAAGCACCACCTCACAAACCCCATCCTCAACACCTCACACAGAGTGAAACACTTGTCTCTCTGTGAACTTCTTTCTCTTGCTCTTACAGTACTTACACTATTGCTCTCTCTCACTGACAACTACAACCCACCGCTGGGAAGGCATCAGGTTCACGCTCCATTTTGTTCTCAACAGGAAGCTCAGCTCAAGTTACTGTTTAAAGCAGGGAACAGTTTGCAGGAAACTATATTATATAATAAACAAACACAAAGTAACTCCTGGAATGAAATGAATTTGTGATCTCTCACAGTGAAGAGATATCTAGTAGACATTTATGCTTCCCTGAGTTCTGTCAGAAGCTGAATTTAAGCAGCTTTTCATTTTGTTCCCAACGTTGCCTGTTTTGGTTAATTGCCCAGTCCGAGCATTAGCATTGTGTGTATATGTGTTGCATGTTTTAACAGTTATCATGTGCATGGGTTTGTGTATTTGCTGTGTTTTTCTAATTATGGCTCATGTGCAGACAGCGAAGTCTGCGAAGGCCCTATTGAAACTGAAGGAATTACTAGTATTACGGCAAATTAATTGCCTTTTTGAGGGGCTTAACATATTCATGAACTCACCAAAACTGGCGGCTGCATCAAGTCTGGTTATACTTTCTGGTAATGTCTAAAGTTCTTAAATAGACTCTGTAACTTGGATAACCTTGGTTACCTTGTTTCAAGCCATTCTAGCGTGGTACAGAACACCTGCAGAAAGACTCAACTTTATTTGTGCCAGTTCTCATTAACATTCAGCGAGCTAAGCTACTTCACTCTGATTGGCTAACAGCTAGCCAACGAGAGAGACTGACCAGCTTCTGCAATTGGTCTGATTTCTCCTCTTATTTCTTTTCAGTGGCTAGAGCTGACAGAGGAGGTGGCAGTTCATTTTCCCTTTCACAACATAACACAAACACATCTTGACCTAACATATTTCAAAAAAATTGTGTTTAGTGTGGCAGGGCACCTTTACGTTTTTTTGTCATTTCTTAATTACTGTGCCGGAGTAACTGGTTTGATTTTTAATAAATTATTTTAACAGTAGCCTTGTTTTGCTGGTAACAATGGACCTTACAGAACCCTGTGACACTTCTGACACTACACACGTGGTGTCCAGGTGGCCAGCATCAGGGCAGAGTCCGGCATTTAGAGCTGATAATGGGACTAAGCCAGCGCTGTAGTGTGGAGAGGGCTGGGCCAATATCAGGCCACTGCAGCCTGCAGCACATATGCATACATTATGGTGGCAATGGAAGATGTTTTTCATGATACTGTGTATTTACTGCAGGACTCTGAGTCAGATAACTAAGTCCCCAACCCATATCCACAAATACCTTAATACCAATTCACCACCTCTCAGCATATGACTGCAGCATATTAGTTGATTGAGACTGGCGATGTGCAAAACCTCACATATGTGCAAACAGTGGTTTGTAAATTATTGATTAAGTGGATAGTGTATTCACCCCTTTGCACTGGACAAACACCTTGAAAATATCTCTGCAGGTTTTGATTCATATTCATGTTTTTGGTCTGTTAAAGGATGTGCAAAATTCAGGTGCAGAATTGGTCAAGGTCTTAGAAGTCAATTGATAAATTAGACCTTCATTAAAGCTGCCCTAATCAATTTGTTTTTGATCTTTAAAAGTGGCAAAGCAACAGAGATTGACTCTATTCCAGCAGAGCTACAAAAGGCTGCCTCCATGGTGGTGGATGATCTTTTCTCTTAGATCTGGAAAGAAGACAGACCGGAGAAAAAGCCTCATCATCAAAAGTGCCAAAGAAGGGGAACCTCAGCAACCATGACACTTGGTGAGGTATGATATTCATTTTTAACCCCAGTAAACATTTCTGCAGGATACTCCTGAAAAGGATTGACAGCACTGTGGATGAAAAGCTCAGACACGAAAACAAGGTTGGAGTTGTAGTGAAAGCGGATGCAGATCAGATCTTTGCCCTACGAAACATCCTTGAAAAATGAGTGGAATGCACCTCTTTGCATCAACTTCTTTGACTTCAACAAAGCATCTTGTGGTCAAGTTCCAGGAACATTTTGAGTCCTTGGTCAACTACAAGAAGAAGCACGTACAGTCACAACACAATCCATAAAGCTTATTTAATGACACATCAGGTAAAAGTAACATGGATAAATTATTTATTGGCCTGTTCGTAGGCCAACTGATTATTTAAAAGCCTCCCCCCACCCTTCTCTCTCAGACCTCAACAGCAATGCCATCCCACATAGAGCTCACAACACAGCACATGACCCCAGGCACCCTGTCAACCTACTCTTCACTTGGCCGTAGATACAGATTAGAAAAATACACAGCCAGCTACTATGTGTGTTGGTGCTATGTGTATAATTCAATTCAATTCAATTTTATTTATATAGCGCTAAATCACAACAAAAGTTATCTCATTGCGCTTTACATAAAAGAGCAGGTCTAGACCGAACTCTGTGATGTTATTAAAGAAACCCAACAATTCTCACCAAGAGCAAGAACTAAGCCATAGAGGCAAGAAAAAACTTCCTTTAAGAGGCAGAAACCTCAAGCAGAACCATGGCTCAGGGTGGGGGTGCATCTGCCTCATATTATTGTAGTGTATAGTGCAGTAAAGTTGGATTAGTTTCATTTTAATGTATTATATTTACACATATGACAGGATGAATATGGTGGGCTTGCATACCTTAGAGTAATTATAAGTAAGTATTAGTGTATGTGTGTGAGAATTGGCTCCCAAATGAGTTTCTAGGTCACATTTATTGCCTCAATGCGCTGTATAGTAATCGTGCCAATGCATCCATTCGGAGGGGGGTAGGGGAAGGGGGGAAACGTAGCAATCACATTGACGGAAATAATTCTTTTCTTTTTACAGCAACATTAAATGGCATGGGCCCTGGCTGGTTCTAGTGTCAAATAAATCAGAAGTGACTGCAAAGGGAAGCAGAAAAGCTGTTCCTTATTCCTGGAACCACGCGTTGGAACCACTTCTATTCACCAGAATACGAGAAAAGTCACTCTTTTCGTATGTCCGTTTTCAGATATCATGTCACCTTCCTCTTTCTTTGTGTTGGCATTCTAACTGCCGGTGGATTTCTGTGGACTATGGTAACTTCTCGTCAGATCTCTGCAGGGTAAATCAAGAAAGCTAGCTAGACTATCTGTCCAATCGGTCTACCACTTTTGAACGTACACATGTTCCACCAAAACCAGCTCCTTTCCAAGGCTATTTTGCAGTGGCTTTGTAGCTCTTCTGGCGCCGCCCAATATGATTTTAAATGGTTTAAAGAAAAAACAATTAACCAAAGAACATTTTTCTCCCATTCTGGATTAGTGTATGGACTAGCCAGATCCTCCTCTGCAAAGCTTTGGAGGAAGGTTTGGCAATGCAAGGCTATTCTTCCTCCTCTGACATTACCATCTGTAAGTGCTCTGCTATCACTTTAGACCCTGCTGGAGTAATGAGCAGGAGCAAAGCACCCCAACATTAATGTAGTTGTTTTTTTTAGCTCTCTCGGTTGAATGTTAAGAGGAAGTTACAGCAAAGCCTAGAAATTTATTGTGACAGGAAAAACGTTCCCTGTAGTTATCATGTAAGTAAGTGTGACAATGGGGGATCTAACACTGCTTTAGAATACAGGGGGGTCTATTCATTGTGAGTCATTCTTGTTTCATTTTGCTATATTTATTTCCTGGGATTAAAGGATAATGTAAACACAACTGAAAAAAGATAAGCACCTTGAAAAACTGTAATTTTTGGTCTGGGGGAGAGAAGACTTACAGCATTGTAACAACTTCAAATTTCTCAGATTATCCCTAAACACTGGTGAGTGTCCTCTAGGGTGGGCGAATTCTGTCCAACGTTGGCAACGCCATATATGAGCCTCAAGGAATAATATTTTAATGATATGATATGAACAGTACCTGATACATTTGTCAGAGGCCGACAGCAGCTATGACTAAACACTGTCCCTGATCTTTTGTGTGGAAGAAAACGAACACATGCACCCCCATAGTTAATTTATCCCAAATTATAAATTAACAATGTAGTTTGCCAGTTCGTTAGAAATAGGGTAATTTTAAAAGAAATGTAACGTTCAGATTTAGTAAGTTATTCAGAAGTCATATAAACACCCCATCTATCCTGAGACATAATAAGTACCCAGTAGGTATAACTAACTACAGTATAGGTACCAAGTAGGTAAAAAAATACTACAGTATAGGTACCCTGCAGGTGAAAAATAACTATCCACAGTTGTTGGAGCCATTTATGGTATTTTATGTTATTTCTTATTTCGTTAGTATAAGTAACTATGGTTTATTATGTTGTTGTCTGGTTCTGTCTGTTGCGGACTTGTGGTTAGGACACAGATCTGGTGTCTCAGCTCCCCCTATTTTTGGCTGTGTGGAAGGGATTTGTAATGAGGTGGCGGGAGTAGAAGGAAGACCGTGGTTGTGAATAAGATATGTAAACCAGAACAAACTTCCAACTTAATAACATTTAAGTTGTTTAAGAGTCAGATAATCCTGTTGACACAGTGCCTCTGAGCAAATTTGCAATGGATGCTGCAACAACAGTATTGGTAGATAAAAAATAACTACAGTATTTGCTATGCAGTGGGCCAAAAGTATCTACAGTACAGGTAGCCAGTAAGTAAAAAAATAACTACAGTATAAGTTCTTTGTAAGATTTCAATCATTAGCCCCTTATTCCATAACTTTATATCTTGTTCCCCATTGCCTACATATGAGTATTTGTACATACTGTACCATAATTTCTGAGTAATCATGCTGTGCGAAAGCGTTTTCAACCTCTCTCTCTCACCTCTACTTTTTTGTACATTCCAGTCTGCGGAGTCCAAAGACACCTGAAGATCCGCCACTCCTTACATGTCCGCAACAGGTTTAAGAAGTTTAAGTTTCTGCCTGCATGAGGGAGTCTGGTGGACCACGGCATGGTCCAAGTGTCCCAGTGCAGCGCAGGTGACTGCGTAATATGGATTGCTGTCTATGGTGTAACAGTGATTCGAAATGTTCTCCTCTCTGGTTGGACATTTAATAAACTGTATTTGGGGAGTTCATGGCTAAGGTTACCTTTGTTGAAGTCACTGAGGACAATAACGGGCTATTCGGCTCCACACACAGTATCTGGTCGGCGAGCGTGTGCTGAGCCTCATGCATGTTGGACTGCGGTGGGATGTAAACACCAACCAGGCTGAATGGTGTACTGATGTCCAAATAAAGTTTCATGAAGTACGTTTCATGAAGTTTCGTTAAGTACACTGAATTGCCATTCTTTGAGCCTTTTTCTTTAAACCAAGAGTGCCATCCAGTGGGCTCAGAAAATAAATAAAATGGTTCATGAAGCTTCACATGGCTTTGTTTGGCCATCACTAGACAACTCAAGGTGGTGCAGGAGGTCTGTTGCTTCAGGTGAAGTGTGCTGTTTGACCCAAAGATTGCAACTGATTCTGGTAATCTGAATCTATATGAAATGTCTGAATATAAATAACGCAGAGAGACAAAGGGATCCAACATATTGCTTATTGCACGTTATTTTTTTGTTAACGTCTGGTCTCCCATTCAGACAGATTTCCAGTCAGGCTGGCCCTAGATGGGCCGATCATAAAAGTTTAACTCATATGGGGCGGGTTTCAGATGATGACTGACAACTTGCGGATTGCTTTGCGCTTTTCGCAAAAAATACAAGGTAAGGTCATTTTTGGTTCATGCATCCACTTGTCAGGGGCAGCATGCAACCAAAAAACAACAGAGATGGCTAAAGCTGATGTCAAACTTTCTGTAGAAGTACTATTTTCAAATTGTAATGGGAAAAACAACAACACTGGTTAAAAGACATGGTGCTTCACCATCACAGCCCATCTCTGCATGTTGTAGTTTGTTTACGTGTGTCCGTTGCTAGGCGAGACGTCACCTTTCATTGCTCTGATTGGTTGTAGGTCAACCTAATTTTATCCAGAAGCATTTTGGTCTACACCCGTTGATAACAGCCCTTTGAATTCTATGAAAATGTATTGAAAGGTTACAGACTGATCTGCAATTTGGCATTTGTCTGGTGATTTTTGGTCAGGCCAACAGTGGGCAGTATGGGTCGTACTGTAGCAAAAGCAGCAAGTCTTTAGCAGCGGTCAATTTGTGTGCATGCATGGTGGAGTTTGGGACATGAGATGGCATTATGTTGGGTAACCAGCTGTTCAAATGTGTTACAGCTGTTGGTGTAAAACGTGAGGAGTTGAGAAAGGACAAAAAGGTGTTATCACCTGCCTTACTCTCTCCCACACATTGTATGTGCACCAAGTGTTGCTCCGATTGGTCACCAGCGTGTCCATGGTTCCAAAGGATTAACCATGAAAAATGCAAGACAGATGGCACAGCATGTGGCAATGTCCAATATCAGACATTGACAGCACTTAGATCTGTCACTATGTCTGTCTTTGCTGTATAGCGCGAAATCAATAGAGTGATGATTACATGCCCTGAATCAGTGTGAGGTAGTTTCCCTCTCAGTGAAACAATCAGCAACTGCCCTGCTAATGGTACACAGTGGTAATCAGCACCTGGTTCCTGTGTCTTATAAAGTTCCTGGCTGCAACATGTACCCCCTCTACAATAATTTTTTATGACATGAAGAAATATGAGGTGCCGGTTCTAAGTCGTAAACACAGGCTGGCAGCGTGATCCAGTGTACTGCTGGCGCTGCTGCTGTTTTATCACTGCAGAAAGTGAATAGAAAAATCTTTGGACTTCCATTAAATCCCCCATATTATGCTCATTTTCAGGTTCATACTTGTATTTTGAGGTTGTACCAGAATGGGTTAACATGGTTTCATTTTTTCCCATTTCTTTTTTCATTGCACCCTGTGTGTTTAGATCTCTGTTTTAGCTACAGAGTGAGACATCTCACTTCTATACTATCTTTGTTGGCAGTTGCACATGCTCAGTAGTGAGGTAAGATCCCATCAGCTAGATAACTGTTTCTCCAACTTTAGCCAAGGCCGGATTAGCTGGGAGACTACTTCTAGACGAGGGCCACTTGTGGAATTCCTGCAGAACAGGGACAGGAAGAACTGTAGTTCTTTTGGAGATTATGGTCAACTAGTGTGTGTTCTAGCAGTGTTTTCCTATTGATAACCAGCTAGCATGCTAGCACTAGCATGTGCTACGGTTAGCCAACTCACTCAAAACAGCACGGGTAGTTTTTTTTCTTCCAAGTTTGTATGAGTGTGGAAGCACCAGAGACACAAAATAACATCCCAAATCTCAGAAAAAATGTTTTTTTCATAACATGGGCACTTTAAAAGCTTTAATTGTTTATTTTTTTAATTGTGTCAAATTGTTCAAACAGATATGATAAAGAAGCAATATCTTCCCACGTTTAACAACATTTACCACCACATTGAGTACAAATCTGAATCAAGCTGTGAGAGGCAAAAACAAAACAGATTGACAGAGGAACTTACTACTCATAACATAGCCGTGATAACAAGCAACATATCAAAAATGAATAAAATCGCCACAAGCATTATGCATTGGAGAGTGCCCAGGTTAAGCCCCTCTGAGTTTTTTTTTATCTCTCCATCAGATCTCTAATTTATTGTGTATAAATTATTTGGTAGTATTTGTATACGTGTAAACAAATAAACTAAACTATATACTGCTGCTCTGTCGAGGGATATGAATCTACTTTCACAAACATTTCATGTTGCTTAGGTCTTCCCAAAATACAGGACGTGTTTAACATAACTACATACTGAATGAATAATTTTCTCTTTGAAGTAGCATGGACATTTAACCGGCCCTCTACCGTCACTGTTGGCCGCGTTGCTTTTTTATATAATGTATTGTATTAATGTCTTTGATTTTTTTTATAACTATTTACTTTAACTATTAGAGATGCTGCTTGTAAATGTTTCAATGATGCAGAAATGTCTTACAAATGAAGCTGGCTGTCCGGCAGCAACTCTATGTTTATATTTTAGAGAACGTTAATATTTTCCTCATTAAAAATGTATTATTTCAAATCGTCAGAATGTTGATTTATATTTCCCAACCAGCTCTTCCCTCTACCCTTTTTTCCCCATCCACCGCCAACTTTTGCAAGACTACATAAAAGGTTGATTTATCTATTTGCATATTCTTGACCAAAGTCTTCGTTCAACATGTTCCCCAGTGATGTCAAAAACGGTATGCCTGTTGAAGTTACCAGACATCATGCAGGACCCTGTGAGTATGGTTTACAGTTGGCATGACCTGGCTCACGAGCCATGACAAGAGACAAAGAGATACAATTTGCAACTAAAAGGCTTAACATTTAATTACTGACCATACAAAGAATTCTAGGTAGAACTAGGTGATGAAAAATGCCTAAATATACAAGTAAATTATACTGAAGTGATAAGAAATGAAAATTATTAGCCGGACCAAAACCAACTGATCAGAAACATGGTGCCGGATGCATGGAGAGATAAACACTGAATGTTTGACAGCCAGAAAATAAAGGTCCCATGGCATGACAATTTCACTTCAGAAGGTTTTTTAACAGTAATATACGTCCTGCCAGCCTGCCTATGGTCCCCCAGTGGCTAGAAATGGTGATAGGTGTAAACCGAGCCCGGGTATCCTACTCTGCCTTTGAGAAAATGAAAGCTCAGATGAGCCAATCTGGAATCTTGCCCCTATGAGGTCATAAGGGGCAAGGTTACCTCCCCTTTCTCTGCTTTGTCTGCCTAGATAATTTGGCCCACCCATGAGAGAGAAACATCATGGCTTTCAAACGAGCAAAGGGGCAGTTGGTCAAGGTTACACCCCCATCCTCCACCAGGTGAAAAGAACACAGCACACCCTGCTATATAAGGAGGGCCGTCACACACTCAACGTGAAAAGGAGAGCGTGATTAATGGTTTCAGGGTGAAGCCAATCTGGGATGAAGGAGGACAAGGAGACTGTGTCTTTTGTTCCACGAGACTCATGGGAAAGCAATGATTGCCTATTGTACACTTAAAGCCCCACTTTTGTGGCGAGCTACTCATAGTGAGTTTCTTCTAACAATTATTGGCTGCTGGACACTGAGACCCTTCTACCTTCTCGGACTGGGACTACAGGTGAAAAAACTGAGAAATAACTGGATGAACCATCTGTCACATTTTGCTACACGTTGAGTTATGTTACGTTGTTGCTTTCTCTTCCAAAACTGAAGGTTTGATCCCAACCTGTCTGATCGCCTGACTAGTTGTTTCCAGATTTCAGCCGTTACGTTGGCGAGTTATTAATACCGATTAATATAATGACAAAAAAAAACTAAAAGTTGTAATAAACCAGAATAATTAATGTAATGCTTGAGAGTATGTAACCCAGTTCCTTGACCTGTCTTTAGAAAGTTCCTTTTTAAATTGGAAATGGCTGCATTTATAGAGCCCTTGTAATAATCGCCCATTCACATACTGATGACAGCTGGTGATTGATCGGAAATCCCCATGATTAGTGGAGGAGACACATCCATGGCCCACACACATCAAACAGTAACACAGAGAAAGATAAAGGTGACAGAGAGAATACGATGAGTGGAATCAGATGGAGAGAGGAAGAACTGCTCCTCCGACCTGACGGCCACACAGCAATCCTCACACGGTAGCAGTTCCCTGCCTCGTAAAGTTTGCACTGGGAACCAAAAACAGCAAAAAGCAAAAAAAACAGCATCACTCAGAGGATTGCTGTGCTGCACTGCAGCCTCAACACAAACCATAGAGCCGATTTATTGACACGTCAGGCAGAAGTAATCTCTTTAATCAGTGCAATCTTATCGCCTGATGAGGAAGTCGCGGCGCGCAAAGCACAATCGTTTATCCTGCTGTTGTGTGGGCCCCTGAGCTGCTGATGGGGAAAGCCAGGAGTAAAATTGAATTGGGAATGGAGATGGGATAATAAAGCTGATTATAATGCATGGGATAAAGCACTTAGATGCTGACATTATTACAATACCCGCCACTAATTAATTACATCCTGGGGAAAACTTTATATTGTCAGAGGTGCACAATAACACACATGCAAACACACACACAGTATTGGATTTTGTACTCCAGGTCAGATTTTCACACTATCAACATGCAATTACAAAATTTGTGCGATACTAAAAGAAACTGTATGAAATAATGAATTAATAAATATGCACCTCACCTGGTTGAGCATGTGGCGTGTGTTCAAAGGGTCAGTCCCTGGTGGGAGACCGTGGTTTAGAACCCGATCTGTGGCCCTTTGCTGCATGTCCCCCACTCTCCACCTAGCTGTTTTCAGCTGTTATGTCTAACTAAGGCCTACAAAAACATTGATCATTTCATCAGAAGTCACAGATCCACAGTATTTACATTTACTGATGATGGGGGCACTCCTTGGACATCATGTGCGAGGCCACGCTGCCTGATGAGCTGGCAACTTTAATGCTCAAAGATCTCCTCAATAAAGAGTCAGCTGCTGAGTCTACGCTAGTCCTGAGCCAGAAGCATCCACAGAGGATGTGAGGAGAGAGCAGTGCTTCCCAACAGTGGTGACAACTGTCTTTTGGTGGTCATGGAATCATAGAGCCAGGAGAAGGACAAACAGGTCTCATGCAATTACAATTACATACTCTATAAACAATGCGGTTAGCAAAGTCAAATCTCTACTTCATTAGATTATAACTACAACGTTCCACTTCCGGGATGCTTCGGGGCCGCTGGATGTCCCTTTTTTTGCGTGCGCTCTAAACTCCGGTGGATTTCTGAGGACTATGTTAACAGCTCCTCAGCTCTCTGCAGGGTAAATCCAGACAGCTGGCTAGACTATCTGTCCATTCAAAGTTTTCTGTTGCACGACTAAAACAACTTTTGAACGTACACATGTTCCACCAAAACAAGTTCCTTCCCAAGGCTATCTTGCCGAGGCGCTGGAGTTCCACCGGGTGCTTAGCGCTGTCTAGATAGATAGATACTCTATTCATCATCTGTGCCGATTGTGATTGGTTTCATGAAATGCCAATAAACTAGAGCACGGTTTTCTCCCATTCCGGAATGTGGTGTGGACTAGCCAGACCTCCACAGCTCTGCGGAGGAAGGTCTGGCAATGCTAGACCATTACTTCATCAATGCAGAGATTTGAAGTTGCACATACTGTAAGATAATTGAGAAATGGCAAGTGTTTGTTGTATTTGTCATACCTGTGAAACCTTTAAAAAGTGTGTATGTGTGTGTGTAAAGAAGAAAGAATCCAGGAACTCAGCACTCTGAGATTAAGGCTGTGCAATGATGCAGCTAATTCATGCAAAATGCACGATGTTGTCGAAAGCAATCAGGCGCTCCATCAGGTGGTGAGGCGGCAGAATACTGATGAGCTGTCTGAGGCAAAGGGAAGTCACCGAGAAGTCTGGGTCAAGTGATGAGGATAGGGGAGTGTGTAAGGGCATTGGCAGGCATTACATATTTACTTGTTAAGGGTATCTGCTTGGCACATCACACACAACACACACTTCATATCACAGTGACAGGGCCCGCATGCGGCACACTGTTCCCGTCCAGCTTTTTCACATGTATCAACTAATGGTAGATAGTGGCCTGTTGGGCTCCCCTTGATCGGTGCCATTTCAACAGATGCCGCATCCTTCTGTTAGAGAGGATTGCGGTTGTGCTTGGGGGTTCCATAGTTATCGATTTCCCCCACGTTGGCTGACACATTTGTCATTCATTTTGAACTGATTTATGCCCTGCATAAGTTTTCCAAAAGCCAACACATATGCCTTTTCCCAGAAAGTCTTGATGGGCCTGGATGATGGGAAGCTATGGGCCAGGGTGTCGAGCCTGAGAAATCACCTGTTGGTAGTGGCGCAATCTGACTGTGCAACAAACTCACAAAAGTGACTAAGTTGTTCCTTTACTTAACTTTTTATTCACACGCACATCTGTCTTTTATATACCACATATATATGTATATACATACCTTAGAGCAATGAACGGGAGTGATTTTTAATTTTTTCTTTGAACATCGTGTATATGTCTTTTTAATTGTTCAACTTAACCTGTGGCATAGGGTTGGGACTGTATGAATGTGTTAAACAGTATAAAAACCTTTGGCATTCTGTTTATGTTGCATTCACATTACATTTGGTATTTTTCGGAAAATTAGGTCTTTATGGGCCATGTGGTAAATAATATGTTTGTCCACTCATGGAAGTGATAGTTTGAGAAAAACTGCTCAATAAATAGTTACTTGCATTTAAATGGTCTTTGTTGTCTTTCTGTTGGGTTTACCTAAATGATGTGTATTTACTTAAAACTTAAAACATTTGAACTTGCAAATTTAAGTTTCAGTTCTGAATATTGTCCAGTTAACACCTTTAAATCGCTATCATGCTAAAAAAGACCAAAGGTCACATTAACAGCAGCAACTAGCAACCGCGTTTGTTTTAAATTTACATATGACATGCATAATGTTTGAAGACTGCCAAACTGATCCAAACCTGTTCACCCACCGTTTGACCCACTAAATCTGGCAACACTGCCTCTCTCTGTGTACAAACATGACTCTAAAGAACAGACCAAGGAGGATGCCATTGCAAAACGGATTGGGCGCACATGATTACTGATTGGAGGTGAGCACTTTATTCTAATGGAGACGTTGAAAAGGAGCCTGACTGTTCCAAAAAAACCTAAAATACGCAATCTGATTGAGCTGAGAAATGTTACTAGAACCAGTTTTTGCAGCATTTCAGTCTTCTGGGCGACATAGTCCACTGGGAGCGATATGGGAAATGATTTGGCGGACACATTAAACAGCTTTCATATGACAGTAATCTAAGTCCTGATTTACACTGAATTATGCATGCTCTTCCAGTTATTACCTTTGACGAGGGAGGAGATAAATAATACAACACTTTGGAAATAAGTAATCTGTTTCCAGCCAGAATCATCAGACAAGGTGTTGGACTGTTGCCACTGTCCTTACCATCATATATCCAGAGCTAAAACTAGAAGACGGGGAAGTGCTTTGTTTGTAATTAAGAAGCAGGTTCTATGTTTTTGGAAGATCACAGCTTTAGAATCTGTGTAACCATGTGGTTTGGGCAATGTTTGGATTTTAACAATTTTAAATACATCTCTGATTCTTCCTTTCGATAAAAGGGGCAGTTTGGGCTTTTTTGCAGTGCCGTGAAGCAATTTGTCACATCGCGAGACCTGATATCACACAATCCTGCGTGGCGCTGAGGCCAGCGACTTGCCAACCGAATATGGCAAGGGTAGTTCATAGGCGCTAGGGGGGTGGAGCAAGAAGAGCACAATTCAACTCAAAAAACATTTATAAAACCACTCAAATTATTTGGAAGCTGTTCAGTCAAGGTAAATTTAATACCCCTTTAATATGCTCCTGCAACACAATAACTGTTTTCAAAACAGTTTCCCATAATGGAAATAGTGAACTATGCTCCACATTCAAAATAATTATCACAATTTACTCCTGCATACTTTACACTCTTCATTGCACTATTGCCTCTGTATTGTTTCTGTTTAGAGTATGTATATATTAATGTGTATATATTGTTTGGTTGTTTTGTGTGAGTAAGCGCATTGATGATCTAAAGAAAAATCCCTTGTATGTGTCCTCATACCTGGCAAATAAAACTGATTCTGATTGGACCTTTTCCTGTAGTTTGACAGGTCCAATGTTTAGGAATTTTTACCCATCTGGCGTCAAGATCATATATTGCAATCAACTCTCTCGCACCACGCAGTTCAAATTACCTAGTACAGCTACGGTAGCCTTCACGCTTCAAAAAGCTGTTTTCAATTTCCTTTTTCTTTTTCTGGATTAAGAAGAGGACTCCTGTTCCTGAAACTTGGGTTTTGAATACATCTATGAGGTGGAGCGGGAATCGGGAGAGCGGGTGGGCCGGTAATGTTTTGAGGCCGCTCCCGCCGTTGCTGCCCGCTGGTCAATCTAACCAGCACGGCGGGGTACAGCAGCCCATTATTTCCGAACATTCATCTCTCCCCTAACATGAGGGCCGGTGGTCTACAAAATTTCCCGGTAGATTTTTTTGCTCCACTCCGCCGCAGAATGTAATAAGGTAACATGTAATCCTCCATGTTTCCTTCTTCAAAATTGCCGGGGCCGGGAAAGCTACGATACCCATTAGCAGCATTAGCAGCACCTGTGTTTATCAAGTGAAAACGCGAAAAGGGGCACAGTACATCCTGTATGTCCCTTACCGCCTAACGTATTTCAGGAAGGCGCGTGACTATGGCGAGTCTACCCCAGTTCATGCAAGCACAACTGTAATATTTTAATTCAATAGGAATACTTGAAATTGATGGTGGTGGTCAATATTCATAAAAAGGTACAAGTTTGTGAAGGGCAATACAGATTTTGATAATGCTACTACAAAAGTTACACACTGGACCTTTAAGAATATTCCTTCCCGTCACCTGCACAGATCGTATTTGACAGAAAACTACTGTGCATTGTTCTGTTTAGTTTGAAACCTACAAGTACTTTTGCAGTTCTTGATCTTAAAGGGTAAACAGCCATGTGACATGGCTAGGTGTTGAGGGAGATTGGGACATTCGGAAAGACATGCACAATGTTTCCTTCCAGTTTGATTTTGAACAGGATTCACTTCGCGCTGCTTTCAACTCAAATTACTTTGGATCAGGTTTTGTCCTGAGTCTGACAGGACCAGACAGTTTGGACTGGACTGTGCTAGTCCTGATTGCTCTTTACACTGGGACCCTTTGTTGTGACAAGTGCAGACCATAGCTCTTCATCCTAGCTCACAGCACTGCCGCTGATGGAATGTGTTGTAAACAAGTGGATTTAATGAAATCTCTTATCAGTGGAACTCACTTGCCACTGGGGACACCCAGCGTCTAATGCAGCAATTAATTCACCAAATGAGTTATGAGTGAGTTATGCAAGGCAATATTGCCCATAACAGCTAGGCTGATTGCATTATAGCTAGGATATAATTGAGATGGCAGAGCCTCAGAGGAGAAGCTGCTGAGGAGAAAATACAGAGACCAAGGTTGTGCTCACAATGCAGCATTCATGTTGAGCTTTCGGATCACTGTGAACATCCACCGAAGGATATAGCCCATACACAACAAGCAGAATAGAGTGACAGCAATGCTAAAATCTAAATCTTGCACAGTAATGCAAACAATACATCAATCTTTTAAAATGACAATATGATACAAAGGCTCACATCATCCAATTGTCTGTCCCACTGGTGTGGCTTATTGTCAATCATTGTCATGTCAAGCTGGTTCAGCTAGCAGACATCATAACATTAATCCCAGGTGAATGACATGAGATTTACCCACAGTACTGGCAAATTCTATTCCAAACATTCTAATACAAATTGCATGCATGTGTCATCACTACACATATGCATGTGGGTAACATGGCCATAGACAGTTCTGACTCCATCTCTCTCTCTCTGGTGTCCAAACAGAGATAATAAAACCTCTGTCATAAATAAGGGGAGGAGTGGACTCCTTATGACTCAGAGGAGAATAGTGATTTCACCTCACACTAGCTATGTTTCCATCCACATGTTTTTATCCAAATTAAGTGATATTGAATAAAAAAATGCTTTATGGAAACAGTAAAAGTTGATGTAATTTCATGAATATAAACTCAAATGAAATACATTCGGTCTCATCAGATTTTATTTGGAGTGATATATGGCTTATGCGATAAACACTGATGGAAACGTCATTTGCCAAATAAACAATGAATTGCGATTAAGTTTTAGGTCATTTCATGGTTGCTTCCCGCCACAAAACGAAGAAGAAGTTTTAGTTAATTTCCGCTCCGTCTGCACACATGGTTGGTGTCAACAAAAACAAATGGAAGTGGCCGACGAGGAGATGAAAGACTTTCTGAATGGAATTTATCAAGAACTTGCGAAGGAAATGGCCAACAAAGGTTAGGACAAACCGTGGGACGTCCGGCGCAGTGCTGGAGGGACAAAAAAGCCAAGTTGCATCTGCACCATCGTAGCGGTTTGTTGATAGCGTTGTTGTTTTCTTATTATAGCTTGATATGTCGCTATCAGCTGGCACATAAGCACTATTACAACTTGTCCCCTATTGATCATGTGTTGGTAGACGGCGCAATCAATTTTGTCTAGAAAAACTTTGTTCGCAAAAGTTTGCTTAAATGTTGTGTGATTCAGTGCAAAAATGAATGGAATCACCTTAAAATGTCTAAAACCAATTCGATATACCAATTTGATCACAAAATAACATGTGACAGAATAGGAGTTCCAAAGGAGGTATAGACCGTAACAAAGTCATGGTCATTGAAGTCATGTTTTAACCTTGGTTGGTGAAGACAGGCTCAAACCAATTCAAAGGCGGCTTTCTTGGCACTAAAGGAAACCATACAGTGATAAGACATTTAAAAACCGCAAATAAATAAGAATACAACAACAACAACAGAAAGAAGCAGAGTAATTCACATTAAGTGGAATAGGCAGTTTAAGTGCAATAGCAGAGCAATATACATTAAGTGGAATAGGCAGTTTTAAACAGATGTGTTTTGAATATTATGAACATTTGACACTTGTTAGCTGAATGCTGCAGTAGATGCTGATTGAGAATGTTCAGCCTTATGAATTAAACAGCAACCGTTTGGTCTTATGGCGGTTTTCCACTGCGTGGTATCTACTCGACTCGCCTCGCCTCTACTTGCTTTTTTTGGTTTTCCATTACGAAAAAAGTCCCTGGGACCTGCTACCAGGTACTTTTTTAGTACTACCTCAGTCGAGGTTCCAAGCGAGCTGAGGCGAGCCCAAAAGGTGACGTGGAAACCTGCAGACTACTGGTTGGTCGGAGAGAATCGTCACTTATCACTGCGTTTTTAGCAAACAAGAGTGTGGAGTGTGTTTCCAGAACAAACGGGACATTTAAAACAAATCTAGCCAGACACCGACAGATTATCCACTTTCTGCACTATTCTCACTTTTCAACTGTTCGGGCTACTAGCGGCTTCATGTCGTTTCCAATATTGCACACTGTTACTTTAAAAAACAAGACAATATATATATATATATATATATATATATAACAAAAGTTTTTATTTAGCTTTTCAAGTAGCGCATCAAACCCTCCCAAACTTCCCGGTCTTCTTCCTCTGCACCCCGTGACAGTGTCCCCCCGGCTCTACTGGCCCTGATGCATCCCAGTCGTTGTCATAAGCCTGTCCGTGACTCTCATAAAGATTACACGAAGCCCAGTAGGTCAGAGCCAGAGATTTCACCGGTCGGACGTCACACACCAGACGGTCTGCGGCGGCGGTTTTGCAGAGCGTTAATGCTCTGAAACACAAACAGTACACAGCAAACATGTTGGTGTGTAATCATGGTTGCTAAAGTTCATGTACTTTATATAGCGTATAGTAAATACTGACTGCGACGCTGAACACATGCAAATGTTAGCTAACGTTACCGGGAAACTTAACTTACCCTTTTGTGTCGGCGAACAACCGTCATGTCGACGTCTGAACTCCGTCGGAATTCCCAAACTCCTGTTTTTTTTAGCGGTGATTTTTGTTGCTTCCTTCAGCTTATTTTGAAACAAAACATTTCTTCTGGCTGCGGCAGGTAGCCGACGTGCTGTTGTGAGCCGCGCTGAAAATAACGTCATCACGCTTTGCTATAGTGACCAGCCACGCTGAGGCTTTACTCAATCTGCAATGGAAAACGGAAGCATAATGGGCCGAGGCGAGCCGAGGCAAGCTGTTACCAGCAGTGGAAAAACGCCATTAGTCCATATCCTTCACGTTCCACTTCCGGGATTTCTCCGGTCCTGCAGAATAATCCGCTGGATGCATGTATTTTCCGTTTCCATACGCTTTTTGTTGGGTTGGAACTGCTCCTCAAATCTCTGTAGGGTAAATTGAGACAACCAGCTAGACTATCTGTCCAAGTTTTCTCTCGCAAGACAATTTTCCATTGGCTTTTTGTGGAATTTAGCACCACCCATGACGATTCTGATTGGATTAAAGAAATGCTATTAAACCAGAGTACGCTTTCCACCCATCCCTGATTGCAATGTGGAGTAGCCAAACATTCCTTCATGAGCTTTGGAGGGAGTTCTGGCAAAGCAAAGCTAGTTTAGTCTAAACAATAGGTCTTTTACAGGGGTTCTGGGACCCGTAATTTGTGTTGTCATAACATAACATCCAACACATTATTAGCAAATATAAATACCCACTGATGATAGACTTCCTGGCCTATAGGTAAGGTAGTCTCTAAGGCCATCCACAGATACAGTTCATGCTTAGGATTCACTGTTCCACATGTACTGTATGTTTAACATTGTGATTTTTTATCCAACCCTCAACTTTAAGTACCACATCAACCACATTGCAAACTCTGCATTATTCCATCTCAAAAACATTGCCAGCCTTCATCCCTCCCTTTCCTTCTCAGCTGCTGAAACACTCATCCATGCATTCAGTCTGCATGCAGTGTTAAAAATAGGTCATCAAAAAATGATCTTTTCACAACTCAAATGGCTCATCTTGCCTCATGGTATTTTGGCCAGACATGTAGGTTGATTGTCAGTGACTACCAAAACAATACAAATATATATAACCATGTAAACATTTAACGTAGCGGGAGCAATTTTAAACTGGCTGGCGTGGCAGGCAGGAATGTTTGCAGAAGCCCACAGGAGGCAGGTTGTCAGGCTGAGCAGTTAATCCAGAGATTGTATGCTTCTGAAGACAGAGGACAGCAACAATTAACAGACTGGCAAGGCAACAGGCAAAACCTGAGATTTTGATTTAGCAAAGTAACATGACGCAAGCATGCACACAGTTCCGGTCAAATTGGAAGTGAACCATGGTATATAATTAGATTCAGAGCTAATTCAGAGCTGGATGAGGATCAGGTGTGTTAATTACATAATGACAGGCAGGTGAGGTAGAGTACCAACCAGAGAACCAGTACCATGGCTCTCAGATTGGTCCAGTGGCCAAGCTCATGACTCCAGAGTGCTGTTGTTTATCAGGGTGGAACAGCCCCATAAACACCAATCAAACCATGATGACACCCTGAAACCACGAACATCTGCTTAGCATAGTTAGCCTACATACAGCCGCACTTAAAATAAGTGTTCACGTCAGAAAGTCCTTGTTTTTCTTGAAGAGACTCGCATACACTTCGTATGACAGTGATGGCAGCCCCATTGCTCTCAGTGTACTCTCCTTCCATATTAGCAGACTACTGAAGCATCTGTGGCATCACACAGCATCTGTCAGCCTGCACCATCAGCAGCTAAAAGTGTGGCTGATACACTATTCTCTCAGTTCTGTCTCATCTGATAATAAAACAGCATTGCCTCTCTTTCTCCATGTCTTACGCACACACACGTACACACAATATGTGCCTTGCAGTGCTCTGTGTCCTCTTCGCTCTGACAGCCTTACCACCACAAACAATGCTCTGGACTAGACAATTCCTCCACCTCAATGTTCTTTATTCATACTACACTGGAAAATGCACACAAACACTACAAGCTCCTATTCAGTAAAGTTTTTCTTCTTGTATAAGTTGATTGAAACCATACCACCTCTGTTTTCTCTGTTGTCTGACTGAAAGACATGGAAGACAAACCCATATTGAGCATATAGCCCATGTTGTGCCTGAAGTGCAACAAGCACAATCAGAGCACAACAGACACGGAATAGCTGAGGCTCACATCCACGGCAGGCTCTCTGCAAACTTAAAATTATGTCTCTCTACATCACCTGCCTCACTTCCACCACACTTTCATTATTTTCCACTGTGACAATGATGGAGTTGTAGCTGGGGAGAAAAGAGCTGACTACAGCTGACAGTGTGGAAATGTATTTATAAGAGTCATTTCTGGAAGTAAAAATCCCCCTTCATTTATTTGCATGATTCTTTTATAGCTATGAGAAATTAAGAAGTATAGCACAATGATGATTCTCACATGCTGATTAATAAATGTTTATGTGAGGACTAATTCAAAAGTTAACCTGATGATGGGGCCAGGTTAGTCTGGCTATCACCAGACCAAGCTAAGCTCAATAGCTTTGAGATGGAGCATTGCCATTTTGAGTCTGCTCTGTATTTTCTCTGAACAAGAAGTGGAACCAACGGGCATAGTTCAAATGACTCTGTATGCAATTGGATAATCCTTTAACCAATCAGACCAACAATCTGGGTGACGTAGAAGTGACAGCGGCATCAACGGGTTGCCGCTCTTTGGTGGCGTTCTTTGACGCTTGGTGGCCGCTATGTTGAATGTAAACAAGAAGCTGCTTGGTCGCTTCTCTTTCATCATTGTGTTAAATCCGCCAATAGCATGACCGGTAGATAAGCCAGTTTGTCATTGGTTCCCACAAATTGTGAACTGAAGCAGAAGAATTAAACGTACAGGTTTCCAGACCAAGCTGCAGGTAGGGCAGAATGGGCGGGGTTTACCCAGTAGGGCCAGGTAAAAAGTCAGACATGTACCCTGTGGGGAACATGAATGTCTGGACCAAATTTTACTGCATATTCCCAGCTGTAGGGTACAGTTCACAGTTTTTCCAGCAATTCCGATCCAACGCTACCTTTTTTCCTTTTTTCGCTATTTTCTCTCTGTAGTAACCAAAAGGAATTTCAATTGTAAAGACAATTCCAAACCTATTTAACCTATGTACTTTTTATAACTTTTTTTTAATGGACATTTTTATTTCAAGCAATGTGTTCTTTTATTTTAATTTCAAACATTTTTAATTAAAAGCTATGATAGTTTATTCTTTGTGTTTTCTTTAATAATTTTAAGAATCGCAAAACAAGCTGTTTTGAATCAGAAAAATCTCACCTTCAATTTTTGAGCCTGTTTACTGTACAAACCTTGCCAATGAACTATGAGAACCAAAATAAATGATTCACAAACAATTAAATTATTGTTAATTTATAGTTATCAAGGTGAAATGTGCTATTGATCATTATATTGATTTTAGATCGTATCGTGCAGCCCAACTAGGTAACCATATAAAATGATAATATTAATGTTTTAGTGCCTTGAATCTGTACTTGAATACAGTTCTTCAGTGATGGCACATTTTCACCAATGTTAACACGAGGATTCTTTTTTAGGGTAGCCTTAAAGTGAGTAAAATGTGGATTCAATTAACCTGAAAAAGGACGTTTAAGCCTTTAATTTTTAAAATCCTACATCAGAATGGTCCGATATTACCCAAGTGACACACTGAATACGTGTTCTGATCACTCTGCGGTGGAGTGAATCTGGCTTAACGGGAGGATTCCTTTTTAGAGTAGCCTTAGAAATAGTTAAAATATGGCTTTAATCAATTATACATAGTATTTCCTAGGCCACAACAAGATTAATGCATTCCTAATGTTTCCACAAAAAAATCTGAGGAATAATTCTTCCTTGATGGCCTGAGGCAGGAAAGTTTGTAGGTGGAAAATCCATCAACATCTCATTTGTTGAATTGATTTTTGGGGTTGTGTGTTTGAGGGATTGTGTGTGCAAGTTAAGATTTATAAAAGAATGAAATTTATTGGTAACACCTGAGATCCATATGGACTGCTGCTCATCTAACAAGTTGGTTTGTTCACTCTTCTACTGAAAATCATCGTTTTACTTATCAAGTCACCAATTTTCACCAATTTACTCACTCCAACATTATTTGAAATGCTGATCTTACGAGACATCAAAAGTAATTGGCTAGATCGCTGTTCATCAAATGATAAAAACATTCTTAATAGCATTCATTTATCCCAGCTGATCACTTTCCTACAAGAGTCAATGGCAAATCAAAGTTATAGTTAGATTGGATCCTCGTCACTCATCCTGCTAGCTCATCATTCTATCGAATTGCTTTAGTAATCCCTCCGCTATCTTCAACATATAAAAGATTAAATCCCCAAAGCTTTGACCAAAAATCTTTAGATTTACACAAGACAAGAATGTTATTCCTGACAACTATAATGACTTGATTTCCATAAACCAGGACGGATATCAATTCACACCGTGCGTAGATGCCTGGAACTGGTGAATTCTGAAACTTCAATACCTTCAAAGTTATTGACAAGCATGCCCTTAGGAGGGATATCAGATTGAAAGCAAATCATTTACCTTTGGTCTTCTCTGAATCCGCCATCTGGAAAGGTACCCCACCTAAGGGAGTTGACACTCATGAGATTAACAATTATTGTCTTATTTTTATTATTAGCTCTATTGTCAAAATCTTTGAGAAATTAGTTTTCACTCAGCTCTCTCTTAATGGATCTCATATATTGTCTCCAAGCCAGTTTGGTTTCACACCCAACTTTTCAACTTCCGCTGCTCTTTTAAAATATACAATTGATGTGTTTACTGTCTCAAAGAATGATAAACTTGCCGGAGCAAGTTTTTTTTAGATCTAAGGCCTTTGACACTGTTGACTACAACTTATTTGTTGATAAACTGTATTCCATTGGTCTTTCTCAGAACTCTCTTTTATTTTAACTCTTATTTTCATAAAATATGTCTGTGTGTCAGTCTTAACAGAATCTGGATCCTTAATCATGGAGAAGGGAGTACCGCAAGGCTCATCCCAGGGCCCACTGCTCTAATCCATCTTTATAAATGCCCTTCCCAAAATCTTCCAGTGCTAGTTTGGAAATTCAGAACTCTCTACAACATGAGTCTTCATTCAGAAGTGGTTCTCATTTAACATATTTCTGCTAAGCAAAAGTAAATCATGAAGTATGTTGTTTGGATCCAGACAAGAACTTGGTGCATTGTTGACTAGTTTTTATAATGACAGTTTACCCCTTGAGTATGTGACGTAATTATGTATGTACAGTGTGTATGTGAAGGATTTGGGTGAATCCACTGGTTTCTTTTATGAAAACATATTGAGAGCGCTGTCAACTAATTAAGCTGGAATCTGGGTAGACTCTTTCATTCCGTGATTTGACCAATACTAGGTCACAATATTATTCAAAAATAGAATAGGTTTTGCTCATAAAAGGATTAATTCCAGTGGAATAATAGTCATTATTTACAGCAATTACCCAGTCCAAACCTTTTAAAGACTACCACATTGATGTTTAAGAACTCCGAGAGGCCTAATTCCCATGTGATATTTGCTCAAACACTGTACAGACGTTTGTTTGTTTTGTTGGAATAATGAACAGTTGAGATCTCAGCATAGTGGTTGTCTGTTGCCACTGTGTAGCACAAGTGCTGGTTTTGCTCAAGTGTTTTTGTCTTCATTAATACCTTAGTCATCTGATGGCTTGCGTGTTTTGGAAGGAGGCAGTTAAGGAAGTGATGACACGCACACAATGAGTCCATTTGTCAGTGGAGCCCAGTGCAAGAAGCATGCAGTTACAAAAGTGTCTTTTACAAACAAAAATATTAATAATGCACGTCTCCTTTCCTATGTTGGCAAGCTAACTAAACCCCAAGTGAGAATAGCCTCTAAATTGTTCTCCACTCAGTCACGTAATAACTTTGTCTCTTTTTTTCTTAGATGCGGTTATAAAGATCAGGTAAGAAATCAGCTCCTCCGTCTCAAAAGCTAGACTGCATCCAGGTCTCTTTAAAGAATTAAACATGCAAAAGCAGCTTTTAGTTGTTATGCTCCTCATGTCTGGAACAAACTCCCCGAAATCCTGAGATCGTCTAGCACCTTACAGTCTTTAAACTTGGGTCTTAAAACATTTCTTTTCTCTGTTGACTTTAAAACCTGTACAATCTTATTTTCTCTTTCTTTAACCCTTGTGTTGTCCTCCTTTCAACCATGCACTTTCTGGTTGAAAACTGAAAATCAACAAATTTTCTGACGTTTAACCTTTAACACTTCTTTTCTCTACCATGTATAAACACCCCTGACAACAACATATCATCACTAGTTTTACAGTTATTTTTGGAATTCATGGTCCATAAACCTCATCTATGGAAAATTATACATAATTCTTGAGTTACAAAAGCAGAAATTATGACTTATTTAGACTAATATTAAAGGAAGGATAATCACATTAGGGTATACATATCAATGGTATTTATATATCAATCGGGACACTGTTTGGAAACATTTCCACCTTTTTCCAAATCCTAAAAAAATTAAAATATCACCCTACAATTAAAAAAAAATAAGAGATCCGATATATTGTTGCCCTTTCAAAGCCGTTATGTTAAATCATCCATGCTATTTTTGGGTAATTAAAATTAGGTAGTTAAAAAGAAACCCATATTTCTGATACAGATATTTAGAAAACGGGTCAAATTTGACCCAAAGACCACACAGGGGTTAACTTTTACATGTGATCATGTAATTTTAAAAAATGTTCCAGTTTGTGTTATATATTATTGTTGATAAAGTGTAATCTAAGTTTAACAATACAGATATACTCTGTGAAGCACTCTCAATTCCTCTTGTCCATGAATTTTGCTTTATAATTCAGCAGTTAACAAATAAGTGTACAATCAGAAGTGTGTTTATATGCCCAGAACATAATCTTATGGGACAGATTTGGAAACTATTGACACAAGTATCAATAATAAAGATTAGACGTAATATTGATACTTTGGGTCTTAATCCACAGAAAGGTCATTTTAACACAAGTCTCCCACGTTCATCCTAAATAAAGAGTATCCTTTTTAGAGTAGTTGCTAGGTTTTCATTAATGTATAGACAATGGCCAAGGTGATATTTAGCGCGATTATTATAATTTATATAGACACTCTGTGCTCTATACTTTAACTGAACCTTGCTTGCAGTACGCCTTACAGCAGAGGACGTTCAGCCCAGATACAACACGTTGACAAATGATCTGACAGTGTCTTCGGAGAAGTACTGGGGGTGAAACGTCACTCTGCTGCTTTATCTGCCCTCACAGGTGTGCCACATGCTGTATTTTTTGGTTTAAAATGCTCTATTTCTAAGATCCTTGAGTCCTCCCCCCTCACCTTGGTGGGTTCTGTTGTTTCCCTCCTCCTCGGTGCTTCTCCATTTATCTAGTGGTAATAAAGCCCCTGGAGAGCTCTGCACTGAGATCAATACGGTCGAGAAGAGAGTGACTGTAAGCTGCATGAGTCTTCCTGTTTATTTACTTCCCCTATCAAAATGCAGGAACTGCCAGACTAGTTTCGGAAAAAAAACATGGATACAATAGAAATCACTGTACACACACACACACACACACACACACACACACACACACACACACTTTGCTGTCTCTACTGCTCTTGTTCTCTAGTATCCGATGTAGGCACAGAGACCTCTTGCCCATTGACATTGATTCAGTGTGATAATAAAGCTCATTGATTTCCACTGAACAAAATGTGGACACATACACTGATGCTGGTATATCTATTAACTGATATTTATACAGTGCATTTATTTTATTTTATCGAATGGATCGATGGATTCCATTCCTTCTGCAAAAGGTCAAGGTGGACGTTGGATAAGCAAGCACAGCCCCATTGTCCTTGTCCTCAGTCACGTCCCTGTTCTCGTCTGGTTGGATTCAAACCCGAGCCGCTGCAAAAACTAAGCCAACGTGGGGCACACTCACTGTACCGTTGGAGCTAGAGGTCGCCCCAGGTTATTAAATTTGACTAGAAAAGAGCACAACACTTGCACATTAAAAATATAGATACAAACAACATATACAACAGGTCATGCACACCACGGGGAGTGCAAAATGCTAAAATGATACTCAATTACTCAAATTACTTCTTATTCAGTAAACAGCAGTATTTCAACACATGATATGAAAAGCACAGAGAAGCAAGCCCACAAGACATTCTAAAACAAGACTCAATTCAGACAGAACATAAAGCACATTTTAGAGGCAGCACAATTGATTAACCAACTCGATGGGAGGTTGTGATGTCCAAATGAATCTTCATGAACCATTAGTTGTGACTGTTGACCCCACAACATGACCCATGTTGTGAATGTTGCAGTCGTTCTGTGAGAAGCCTGATTAATTCGGTTTCATCCGTTTTATTTGTGTCTTAAATTGCAACACTGTTTTCCTATCTGTGTGAACAAGTCTTGGGACAGTCCTTCTGCCCATCCTGAATCTTATCTTACTACATGTCATATATGAATGTACATACACATATGTATGTACATACAAACATTCATATACACACACACATTTTTATATATATACACACACATACATATATGTATACAAACATACACATACACATATACATATATAGTATATACATACATACATACATAGTGTACATACACACATATATATGTATATATTCAATTCAATTTTATTTATTGTATCAATTCATAACAAGAGTTATCTCAAGACACTATACAGATAGACCACACTCCAGAATTTACAAGGACCCAACAGTTCTAGTAGTTTCCTCCAGAGCAAGCAACAGTGCGACAGTGGTGAAGAAAAACTTCCTTTAAGGCAGAAACCTCGGTCAGACCCAGGCTCTTGGTAGGCGGTGTCTGACGGGCCGGTTGGGGTTAGAATAAAGAGTCGCAATAACAATATAATGTATAATATATGTGTCTATGTATATATATGTATATATATATATATATATATATATATATATATATATATATATATATATATATATATATATATATATATATATATATATATACATACATACACATACACAGTGGGGTTTAAAAGTTTGGGTACACCAGGTAAAAATAAAATTGTATTAATGTGCATAAAGAAGCCAAGATACCAAAATTTCGCCACTGCTTTCAGAATTTGCTCATAGGCGTCATGCTAGCAGATGATAGGGTAACAACCTTAAAACGATCCTGATCACATTGTTTGTGCTCTTGGTTTAGAAATAAAAGGCTCCAAGAACGTCAAATCAGTGTGCTTTCAACGTTTTGTTGAACAGAGAGCGCCATCTAGTGGGCTGAGAGAATAAAGTAACGGTAAATGAAGCTTCATTTGGACATCATTACCCGCTGTTTGTTTATATCTTGGGAAAGCTTAAGGGGCTGCCTTTAAAAAATGAAATCATCATGGGCCAACAAAAAAAAGAAGAAAATCACATGTACACACCAGGCACATGCTATGGTTACAAATGCAAAGAGCTTTCGTCTCGGCAGAATAATTCAATTTCCCCCATTTGTTATTGCCAATTGAATTCTATAATTGAGGTAATAGGTGTTAACAGCTGACACAAACTATATGGCTGATATTCTCTTTCCCAGAGCCTGCTGAGCACAAACCTAATCATAATTGTGAGGGGAGAAGCAGCCAGCGACTGGCATAATGGAAATACACTAATGAGATAATTATTTCCTCCTTATCCTGCTCCTTTGCTTTCACCAACACTCACCATAACCAGCACTGACTAATTACTGAGTTTTCTGTCTCCAGGAGATTACTGATTCACATTTCCATTACGTTCTCTGTCTGACAATAAGGTTGGCTTTCCGAACATTTCGTAGTAGCTGACCCTGTCACAAAGGGAACCTGTAGCCTGAGCCATGATAATAACTTTACACAATCATTGACTGTATTACAAATTGCATATCAGCCTGTTACGCCCCAGTCTAGGGGTGCCAAGGACGCAACATGAATAAGAAGAATATCCCCATCTTCCCCGTCCACCAAGCAGCCACAAAACGTAATCTTTGATCCCAATGTATTTATTGGACATGAAAATAAATACATGAAATATAACTGGGGATCAAACGGATATGTAACGTAACTAAAGCTTCATAACGAACCCTAATATGGCCAAAAGAATAACAATGACTTAACTAGTCATGCATTTACAACTAAACAAAAGTCAACGTGTGGCAGGTTGGGAGGCGAGGAGACCGAGGAATTCCTGTTGGCTTTCCCCTTCTCTCTGCTGACGACCCCCATGTTGCCTCTTTAAATATCCGGTTCTTCACAGCTGCAGCCAATCCCGGGTTGGGCCTAGCTTCCTCCACCATTCATCCTCCAGCAATGGCACGGCGCTATTTGCATATGGAGAAGAGAAACAGGACACATGTGCACACACACACACACACATAGAATGCAAGACAAATTCGACAGCAGTCGTGACAATCTGGTTAGAACCCTGTCTGTTTATTTTGAAGACATCACAATCCAGTATTTTAAAATAACGCAAAGCAGTGGCTATGAGCAAGTTCCTTTAGGAACTTTCTGTTGAACTACACCCACCAACAGTATTGCCACGCAGAAGGAAGCCTATTCATTGAGAGTCTGTGCGTGTGCATGTGTTTACCTTGCAGACGATACAGGTGCAGAAACACAGAAATGAACAGTCCCCATTTTGACAGTTTAATTATGTATCCTTGATCAACAAATGGCTGATCCCAGTTATTACATTTTTAATGAAATACTTTACTGCCCCAGACCACAAAGTAATACAATGTGCAGGTATTATGGGATTGATGATCAATACCAATTTTCTTTTAGTTCATTTTTAAGGATCCTCATTAGCTTGGGTTTGAACAGCAGCTATTCTATCTGTGGTCCAGAGAACAAATGAATAAAGCACGGGTCATGGTGTAAGTTGAGAAATATCAGTTGGTCAGTGATCACTTAATAAGATCTAAATGAGATTTCTGCCTTTCTAAGCTCAATACTCTCTCTCATTATGATGTAGTCAGCTGGACATGGAAGAAGGGAAACACTTTCCAGTAGTAAGAGTGAGGCTGCATGTTATCTGAAGCTGTCAGGTGTATTTATGCAAAAGTTTCTTTCTCCTTGGCGTCCTCTTGGGCAGACAGAAACACAACATATCATGAATACAACTGCACAAAGTAAGAAGCAAATAGCTCATATAGTCCGTGTGAGGCTTTTAATTTAATACTTCTCGTTGCAGACTGTTAAAGAAAAGATCTGAATAAAGTGCCTCCGGGGACCGTATTGACTCGCTAATAAAGACTAAATCTCAAACGAGTATGAGTTTTCTAATTCCAAGTCGCAGTACCATTGACAACAATGTCTCTGGACGCACTGGGATAGACCTACAACCAATCAGAGCAATGAACATGTACAAGTTAGGCCTAGGCAGTGTGTGTGTTTTGAACCAGGAAAAAGAAATGGCTGACCAGTTGCAGGGGTCTAACCCTAACCCTTCCTCCATCATGTGGCTCACACTGTTTGTCCTGCCTTTGTTCATTTGAAACATTAATACTCACATGTACAAGAGCTTTTGAATGCATGCAACATCCTCATCTGATATTTTCCCACGTATGACTGTATGTGTATTTACGCAATCTTAATTGGGGTCACGGGCAGAGTGAGAAAGTCAGCTGTTTATTAGCAGTTGAACATAATAAAATAACAGAAAAAACACCTCGGAGGCGTCTCCTGTCCTTGTCTTCTCAGATGCTTTGAAACACTTTTGATGATGGACGCTGACAGTGGAAACACGGTCACACTAAATGCTCGCTCTTGGGGGTATTACTAGAATTGTTGGGTCCTTGTAAGTTACAGAATGTGGTCTAGACCTACTCTATCTGTAGTGTCTTGAGATAACTCTTGTTATGAATTGATGCAATAAAAATTGAATTGAATCTGGAGAAAAGAAATAATTAACAATGTTAAAGAACCCTTATATTGCACACATAGGCAACTTAATAACAACAAACAGCCATGAAAATTTGAGTTTCCAAGGATGTGGACTAAAGTCACATGACTTGGACTCAAGTCTGACTTTTGTCACAAATTTGAGGACTTAAGAGGAGTGATATTGTGAGGTGACCCTAAGTAAAAGGAAATGTGCAACCTTGTGGGTGATTGAAATTGTGTTAAGTCGTTGACGTGTCGTACACAAGGACCTTTCTCAAGAAGTAGATTCTTTCCCACCATAAATGTTATGTTTTACCGATCTCCATACATCGGACACCATCTTTTCATGCGTGTAAACCAGAGTCTGTGTGACAGGACACAGCACAGTGGGCGTCCCTGCCAGGAATCATGGTCCTCTCTGTTGGGCACAAGGTTCAAGCTCTGTCTCACATCCCCCTCCTGGCATGCAGTGCTCTGCTGATGCACCACAGGACAAGACACAACGAAGCCATCGGCATTTGACACCAGAGACTGACCTTCAACAGAGGTGGGTCACCATGCATGCACCAACCTGCCTGCTTTTATGGAGATGTCCAGAAGACAGGACCTTTTTCCTGTATTTGCTTTCTTGCTCTGGACCCAAACCCGTCTGACCTGTAAGGGGACTGAACGTTCTTGGGTGATTTGTAGTGATGCATTTTGGTATGCTTTGGATTTTGCTCCAATCTTACAAACTCAAATCAACTGATTCAGACCAGAGCAAATAAACTATTGGTGTATTACAGTTGAGTATTTTCTCTATCTAATTCTTAACAACACTATTTCACATTTTACAGTAAGTGTCCCACTGCTTTGTTGAGAACCTGCAACCTGCAGACAAAATAAATCCCATTTAACTCTCCTAATCAATCTATAAAGAGACTCTGAGTCTAATATCATTAATAATAATAATAATAATGAAAACTCTCTCCTACACCTTCATCAACTCCTTTACCGTATTTCATTTGTAAAAGAGCATGTTTAATGGGTCCCATTTCCTCCTGCATTAGAAATAATAATTAAGTTTGGAATTCATTAAAGATGATTATGTTTTCATCCCATGAAGGCAGTTTGAGTCCTATAAGGACACACACAGCAGGACGGCATGACTTTTTTCCCTTTAATATTTCACTCATTATTAGTTTCTAACTCTTTGTTATTGTGGTTGAGAAGAGCTGGGAAAGGTTATTAGCATAATGTGTATGACTTAACAGCCATGCTAGTGGCTCTATGAGGCTGTAATGATTGAAAACCAAATAGTTAGATACACAAAAGGTGAGCACTAGAGTTTGTTATTCTTGATAAGTAGTTTTGATGAAGTAAAAGTTAAAACTGGCCAGAGTGTGGTTTTTTTTGGTAACCTGACCATGTGAAAGGGATTTCTGTGGGTGGTTGTTTTTTTTATGTGTGATTGTCTCTTTTCTGTTGTTTTTGGTTTGGAAACAGTTTGTCACCATCAGAGGCTCCAGTTCCACCCCGTGGTGGAACTTAACTGAGTTCAGCAGTATAATTAACCCTTGTGTTGTCCTCCCGGCTCAAAAACTGACAAAAAAATTGACTTTTTAGTCTCTTTCAAAGACTTTTTTAGTTTTCACTAACACCACCTTACAAGTTTACACTACTTTTTATGATTCATGGTCAATAACCCTCATGTATATAGAATTATGCCTAATATTTGAGTTAAAAAAGCAGAAATTATGAATTTTTGTACTAATAGTTAAGATGAGAGGAACCTACAGATGAGTTCAGTCAGGAATGAAAGTAATCATTTATATTTGCAAAGACTATTGAATAGAATCAAATTTGTTGTGGCTTGCTAACCTCTTCTTATCCAGTGAATGCAACCCTTTACTCCTGTTTCATACCATCAACAACATTTTCACTCCTGCATCTCCTGATGTGCGGGTCTTTTTAAAAATGTTCCCTTCTCTTTTTTGTGAATAAGATTAGAGGTGTCAGGGCTACCATCATCCCCTCTGCTACTCCCTATTTGGTTTACCTAACTCGCCCATACATTTGCTTCTCCCCTATTTCCCTGCAAGACCTCACTGATTTGTTGGCCAGTAGGCCGTCTTCCTCAAGAATGTCATTACTTAAAAATGCACTGGGGCCTTTTGGTCGATGGCTGGTCTCTATTATTAATACCTCTCTGAAATCTGGATGTGTCTCAGCTTATTTTAAACACTCAGTCTTTCAGCCACTTGTGGAAGGGTCTTCCTGCAGTCATACACTCCGTGTCAACCTGTTTGAACTGGCCTTTGGCTTATGTTCCTATCTTTTGTATTGAAATTTGCTGTTTTTTTCCATTTGTTTTTGATATTTTTTGGTCTTTTAAAAACTTTTTCTGACTTTGTTCTGGAACAGGTGTTAGATTGGGGGACTACAGTATATATAGTCCCCAATTCTCCATGCTCGGACCCCACCTCTTTAAGTTAAGATCATCTGCCACCGTTGTCTGTGCTTCCACTGCTATGCTGACCACGCCCAGCTGTACATCAGCATCAAACTGAACCCAGCTCCCCCTTTGGCCCCTTTTTTAACTGCCTGCACAACACAACATGGATGCCGTCTAAGCTTTTAAAACTCAACAGCAACTAACCAGAGCTAATGGTTGTAGCTTCCAAGGCGCTTCTCTGGAAGGTTGGAGATCTTCTCGTTCATCTGCCCATCCCGTGAAGTCTGTGATCTGGCTCTCGTTCTGTTTCATGAAACCGAGTTGAGGCTAAATTCAGCTAGGATAACTAGAAAATCTAGTTTTAGTCGCCGTTTTGTTCTGTAATGCCATCAACTGGATACATTTGATGTGTTTAGCCACTCTAGCAAATACTATGAATTATCATAACATATTATATACCAATGTTTTAAACTATTATGTGTTACTTCCCCCAAGGATGCAGTTAATAGTCACCTTTGTTTTTCTGTATGTTTTCTAGATTACAGGACATTCCCTCAAGATTTACATTTATTTCAATTAAAATTGTTCAAAAATTAGGCCATGGACCAGTTTTGATGCAGATCCAAATGTAAAAGGTGCTGAAACTTTGATTGTCTAAACACAAACTTTCCTATAGGTAGGTTTTATTCAATTTGTTTGGTAGGCCATGGGCAACACAGAAAATGTATTGTCATAAATAATACATCGGCTGGTTATAAACATGCACCCTGATGATTGAAACTGTAACTGGAGGTGTTAAGTTCTGAAAAAGCATAGTCAAACAAGATTTATAGGTGTCTGTCCCTGCTTTGGGCTATTTGATTCAGGTAGTAACAAGATGGCTAAAGGTAATTTCATGGAATTAATGGCAAATGCCTTTAAGGGAATGCATGAGATAAAACCTGGTCCCCAAATTATCTCTAAAAGCCTGGCACCCTAGAGGGCAGGTACTGCAACATCTCATTTGAAACCTTTTGACACCCCAAAAGACCAAATAATAGGGGTTACAAACTTGCACAATCCAAGTGAGAGTCCATGAGAGCGTGAATGGACTTCCCTGTCTGATCTTCCATTGCAAACTGTGAATCACAACTTTAATTAGAATGGCCAGTGGCCTTCATTATTAAACTGAAGATGAGTATCATTGTGGCTCAAGTGCTTCCATGTATAATCATCAATTTCCTCTCCAAATGACTGTAACATTAGGCATGGACTGTATATTAGGCAGAGTGCATTACATACAGCTGGTGAGAGGTCCCTGGGCAATGCAGTGCTGCTGATGGCAGTCGTCTTTGTCTATGGATCTGAGCATAGATGAGGATTTTCCATGTGTGCATGAGAGAGCAACAGCATTTATGATAGCCTATATGGTAATGACTAAGAATTGCACCATGATTTCAGCTCAACTGCCTTTGCCATTCTTGAGATTTGACATAATTATACAGCCCTTTCAGATATGCTAATCTGTCCCTTTTTCTCCCCTGAGCTATCGTTCATTCTATTTCATGGCTGAGTCTATTTCTTTGCGAAACTGAGCTCAAATTATTTGGTGAAAACTGAGCTGCGGGGGAGGTGCACAAGGCCAGTGTAAAGTAATAGCAGAACTCCTGCAGTGAGATCGAGCTTACCAGTCTCGGGTAGTGTTGCCCCCTCACCTCCCCCTGTCTGACAATCACACACTGCACAAAGAATGGAGTTAAGTAAGGACGTTACTGATGAGCTTTGAGGACCCTGCTTCATTGAACGTCATTTCCAAACACATTGCTGTTTGCACTCCCTTCTCCATCCAGCTTTGTGTGAGAGTGAGAGGTTTTAGATTAGATGAGAGGTGTAGATTTGGACTTTTATAGGTTGTATTCCACACAGCAAAGTGGAGATTCCTTGTTCCCCTGATTGGAGCCGGCTGGTGATTGTGTTGCGCATAGGCCTTGCTGGATATATCGTGGCCCTTTTTGTGGATCTACTGATCGCTGTGGATTACCTTTTTTTATGTCATTGGAGGAGTCATTGAGCTTGGTTTCTGCGTTTGGAGAGGCATCTCAACAGATTGTAGGTTGAACTCTGATTGTACATTGTTACATATTAGTTGAATTTAAGTCTATTGCATTTCAAGACAGTCTTGCCATGATTGCATTTCATAGGGCGAATTGTTAAATTGTTACAGTGTAATTGAAAATCTGCTTTAAAATATTCATACAGTATACAGGGAATCACTGTGACAGTCAACACTGTTATAACCAAGACCAAAGAGCTCGTAGATGACTGCCGCAGAATTAGGAAGACCCCTGTCCCTGTTGCTATCCAGGGAGAGAAAGGCGAGAATGTGGACTCTGAAGTCCACTTAAGACCAAAAATTTATAACAAGACAATCCTATTTTAGAAGGTTGCAGGGAAAAGTCTTAACTGGCCCGTCTCAGCTCGACTCAAGCAGGTGATGGTGGCGCTCAGCTGGTCAAGTCGCCAGAGGTTTTAGAGTGTAACGGACGTCCCCTGTTTAAACAGCCAATAGCTAAGTTAGCTGAAGCTGAAGTCAGCTTGGTAGCAGCTAACTAAGGTAATAAAATGATAACTAATCCATTTTACAAACTGTCAACTGGTTCAAATGGAGTTTTAGACAGAGGCTCAGCAAGCGCCCACAAACATGGCAGCTGGTCGAGCGATGAGGCTTTAGAACAAAGCAGTGATTCATTAAATAAAACTTTTTTGCCGACACATACCTAGAAATGCAACTGTAGAAAAAGATCATTATCACATTCATGTTTAGATGCAACATATGATCAAGCAACAGAAAAGCCTAAAAGTTGGAAGTTAAACAGAAATACAGAGAGTTGTTGCTCTGGCAATGATACACTATCTTGTCTTGTCGCATTGGTGTAAACTAGTAGATTTTACAACATTGCAGACCGGTACTTGCAAGTTTCAACCACTACTCTACTACTGAAATAGGCTTAAAGGTTCCGTGGGGTGCAAATCAATAAAAAACTGGACTGGTCACACAACACGGACGTATCCTGGGGAGACTCAGATTTGCTGTTTAGTAGACAGTGCTATGGTCTGTGCGAGGGTGGTGGCATCATGGCTTTTGAGACCAGCAGACTTACCAAGCTGGTGCCAGCTCTGTGATCTGGCTGGGACTGGACAGTCTGGACTCAGTGGCGGAGGAAACCGTGAAGTCTTTGACAACTTTTACAACAAAACACTCAACCAGCAGTTGGAATTGAATCAAGTTCACATCTCACAGGACAAATGGCAGATTTGCAACCAGCAAGAGACATCCCATTTGGCTTTGAACTGTTCATACAGAGTATTGAGCGAAACACTGTTATTTGCTACCAGTCAACAGTGGACACAAAGCCTCTTTCGCTGTCAACATGCTGAATTAATGAGTAAATATACAAAATGAGCATAAAGTATTTTGTACTTTTTTTGGGACCAAATGTTTTTATTTGAAGATCACAAGTAACTACAAATAATATGCTGAGACATGAGAACATGTCTCAGGACCAACAAAAAAATTTAAAAAACACGCAGAGGAAAGATGGGAAAGAGGGAAACACAACAAAAACAACAGCAAGAGTGACGTTTGCAGCTTACAAACAAAACACACAAAAACACACACACACACACACACACACACACACACACACACACACACACACACACATAGACAGAAACAAGATAAGGGACCAAACACAAGCGCAAAAAGAGGCAAGAAGGCCACAGCGCCAGTCTACAGCATGGCCTTCAATGAGTCAGAAATGCTGTACCAAGTGTCCAAAGTTTTTTTTCTGGCACTCCATTTACACGAGTTGTAGACAGTTCCAAATGTACACCATCCCCAATTCAAGAAAGTGTCCATGTACAAATAGACACGTCATGAGGCAGTCTAAAACGGGTTGCAATCATTTTCTTAGCAGCAGTGAGTCCAGCAAATAAAGCAATTTTTTTAGTTTTAGAGAGCTGAAGCACTGACAGATTGTTCAGAATCAAAACATTGACAGAAACAGGCACAGTAACATTAATCAGGGCATGCATTTTGCTACATTGCTCCAGAACTGACCAACAGAAGAGCAATCCCAGAACATGTGAAGATAAGTGCCCCGAGCTTTCAGTGGGCATAAAGTGCATAAAGGGCAGTTAATTACTTTCATGTGATGCATTTTCACAGGGGTGAGATATGTCCTATGAATGACATTGTAGTAAATCTGCTGATGGTTGGGATTGTGTGCTACTTCTGGGATGTTAGACCATATATCATACCAGTCAAGATTCTTTATCAGGTCTGGACAATCACATTCCCAGACCTTCTCAATAGGCAGTGCAGCCAGATTATTACAAGAAACTGATAAAGCCTGGATACCACACCACAGGTTTTACCTGCCTAGTGAATAATTTCCGAATAGGATGGATGAGCAGACTTCAATGGAAGGAAACACTGTATACCTTGAGTGCTGATCATAATTTAAGGTAAAAGAAAAATGAGGAACGTGTTGGACTGAATACGTTTTGTAGGTTGGAAAAAGGTAACAAGCCAGTCTCGCTAAAGATGTCTCTTAGATGATGTTAAAATTGTGGGCTGTTCTAGACCTCCCACGTATCAAGCTACATTGTTGAATAATGGGGAAAATATGTACCAGTGACATGATATATGGCAATATGTTTAAGCCAATCTCCAAGTCTTAATCAGATGGGGCAAAAGCGTAGCTGGCACCGTTTCTTAGAGATATTGGCAAAGAGAACGTCATGGAGTAAACAAGATTCTGTAATAGCACTTTCTAAGGTACGCCAGCAAACAGACATAGCTGGGTCAAGCCAGGAAAGGAGGGGCCTTAACACAAAGGACAGAAAATAATATTTAATGTTGGGAAGGGAAAGACCACCATCCTCTTTCCTACTCTGTAGTGAAGACCGTTTAGCTTTCCAGAGGAATTTAGACACTGATGATTGTTCCAATAACCAGAAGGAGGGGAAAGGGCTAGAATATAGCTGACAAAGTCAATCCTGGGTAAAACATTTATTTTAGCCCCAGAAATATGAGCTTGAATCAACATGGGGAGACCCATCCATTTTTCCTTATCTTTTGAAACGTTGCTCGGAGCCACAGAATAGTTATGCTTAACAATCTGGTTTTAGCAAGGGAAAACCTCAATACCTAAAAATCTAAACTGGTTAACAATGGGGATGATAGCAGGGATGACTGAATTGGGAGCAGAATCATTCAAATGAAGTAATGCAGACTTTGACCAGTTCAATTTAAAACCTGATAAGCTACCATACTCCTTGCATAGGGATAGAAGGGGAGGAAGAGATTGAGAGGGGTTCTCTAAAAACACCATTACGTCATACGCAAATGGAGAGAGTTGATGCTGTTTATAACAAATGCATATTGGTGAAATCATAATCAGTTGGCGAATGGCTTGAGCCAGAGGCTTTAAGGAGAGGACAAATAATGCAGGACTTAAGGGACAACCTTGGTGTGAAGATCTAGAAACTGGAAACAAAGAGGAGGAGGTGTGTCCGGTTAAGAGTCAGGCTGAGGGCTTGGATTACAGAACTTTAATCATACCAATGAACGTTTTACCGAAGCCAATCACATCTAAGACTGACCATCAAAATGACCACTCAAGTCTGTCAAAGACTTTCATTGCGTCAAGAGAAAGAAGTGACATTGGGGTCTTACTGTCTTCTGCAGCATCAACAATGTGGATAAGGCGTCTAACATGATCTGCTGCCATTCTCATATTTATGAATCCAGTTTGGTCGGAGTTCAATTATTTTGACATATGGGACTCCAAACGACTGGCTAGAAGCTTTGCAAAGATTTTAAAATCAGCGTTTAGCAGGCTCAGGAGTCGATAGCTAGAGAACTCCAAAAGATCCTTATCCTTTTTTAGGAGTAGGGAAACCAAGGCTGTGTTCACATCCCTTGATAATGCACCCTTCTCAATTGAAGTTAATCATGCCAAGAAGGAATGGCCCCAAAAAGTTACCTAAAATTCAGGGGGGATCCGATCAATGATTTTCCCTTTTGCATATTCTGTACCGCCAAACTTAGTTCTTCTATAGTAATCAATTTGTCTAACTCAGCTGATGTAAGTCAAGCTTATTTAAACACCCGTCACAATGGGTTCTATCCAAGTGACCCCTGATTCACACAGATTGGAATACTGGTTAGTGGACCTAATTCTCATGGCAAGTGAATGACTAGGTCTTGCGCCCTGTAAATAATAGCGCTGTCTCATTCCATGGATGAGAAATTCAGATTTCTGTTTCAGGAAGTTGGTCATTTTTTTCTTGACTAATGATTGTTTAAAAGCTATTTGATCTGTAAAATTATTTTGCAACAATCATTCTTATCTGGTGCACTCAGCTTCAAGGTTTTTTATTTGAAGTGACGTAGCTTTGCGCGCATTAGAACAGTATAGTATAGAAGTACTCCTACTAAAACCTTTTATCAAAATTAATTTTTGCAATAAATTGAGTGAGTGTGACGGCCAAAGCCATGGCCACAAAAGCAGCTTAAGAGCGGCAACCTCATGCACTTATATGTTTCCTTAGGATTAGTTTACATGCTTTTTTTATACCCATTGTACATTTGTTGCAAACATTTTTTTAGTTACAAATAACTCACAGGACACTTGGTTCATTTCACATACATCATACATCACTTTATTTAGTTGATCATAATTAATTAATAAATTAGTTAGTTTTGGAATGTAATTCTGTTATATAACTATTTGTTTTGAGCTTAGCAGTGTTGGAGTCTGCTAACATAAAGGGGGGGGGGTGGGCGCTTGGAGCAGGAGCAGCTTAATAGGGAAGGTGACCTAATTGGACACTACCGCTGCTTGTTATGTCCGGGGGGGGGGAAACTTTATTCTTTCCTTAGATTTTTTGGGGTTCAGATTTACATTATGTTGAGTATTTGTGTTGAGTTAAGGATAATCAAAGTCCATTTCTTTTGGAATTAGTTTTTAGTTAGATTTTGCTGTTATTTGTAGTATCTGTAGGGGCGTTATTGTAAGTCTCCCCTTGTGTCAAAATTGGTCTGATCAGCCAATATATCAGTCCACTTTGTTTCTTTGGTAGAAGGTCAGTTGTATTTTTTTTTGGAGTATCTTACGTTTAGAGTTTTAGTTACTGTCTGTTTTTTGGCCCTTTTTCATGGGTCCAAAAACCTTTTATGTAATTTTGTTGTAATGATTTTTTGGAAAATAAAAACCCTTACTTTTGAACTCCCCTTGTGACTCCTCTTGCTTAACTGCTTGGTCCCTCACAGTGATATAGGATTCATTTTTCAGTTTAGAGTAGTATTGAATGGGACTCCTGTAATAATGCGACGTCAACATTACTTTCTTACTAAGCCCAGAGTGCTGGCGCGACTATGAGGAGCCTTCACTCTGCCACAAATCCGAAGTAAAAGTGAAAGATCATCCATTATCAAAAATCCTGCGTTGTAAATGAAAGTACATGTGGATATTGCAATTGCCTTTCATTTTGTTAAATTCTAACAATAGAGCATCCAAAGTTAAGTCCTTCAATACAAAACACATAAAACACAGAACAAGAATATACGAGAAGACATAGGGGTGACATATAAAGGAAAGCGAGTGGAGGCATGGCCACAAAGGTTAACACTCAAAGTAGATCTGTGATAAAGATTGGATATGGAGCAGCAAAAATGGAACACTAGCTCATAAATACCTGGTTACAACAGCAAATGGTTCCAATTAAATTAACATCAAAATAAATGCATTTTTTACCAACAGAAACAATAAACAAAAAGCACACAACAGCACTTTGTGGAGGAAACTCTAGCCTAGCAGCGGCCCAGCTAACCTATGAAGAATAGGCCATATTGAGCTGGGTCGACATAGTACTCAGAAACAGTCTCTGGAATCATATCAGACAACAGTGCAATTAAAAACAGGACACATTACGAGAACAAGACAAACCAACAATCCATGTTCATCAGGCAGGGATTGCATCCAAAGTCTTGGCTCTCCTCGCTGGAACAGGAGAAGGATAGGGTGCAGGCTGGTTCACATAGTCCTCAGCCTCCCCAGTGGAGGGGAATGCTCTATACTGAGCGTCTTCCCTGATCTTCAGTGTTGCCGGATAAAGCAGGAAAAAATCCAGACGCTTCACTCATGCTAAATCCATGGTTTGATGGAAGGCTTGGCACCGTTTCACCGTGAAGTTGCTGTGATCCGAGGAGAAGCAAATTCTCCGGGCCTGGATGTGTAGCTGAGGACTTTTAAATCAGCGTGCGATTAGTAGTGGTTGTTATTTTGGGCTATCACTGTAAATTCCGTGGGCTGTTATGATCTCAATCTTAACATCTGCTAGAGTCGGGAACCACTTAGGCAGGGACCGCGAGAGATACTGGACAGCATAAGCACCTCCTAGCCCCTCTTTCAGCCCAACAATTCGATATTCGGTTTCTGTCTTCCACATCTGCTAGCTCCAACTCCATTTTCCAAAAAACATGGTCATTGCTGTCAAGAATACCTGCATTGCTTTCCACTGTATTTATTTTAGGTTGTCTAAATCTGATCTGATAGAGTTAAGGCTTGCAGTTGGAGATGCTAGCTGGGCATGGATAGCAGTTATTGTCGTTGTCGATCCTCGCCTGTTGAATTGGAGACTGGATCTACGCAAACCGTGGTTCGAGGTAGCTTTTCTGTTTCTCCAGCAATGCCTTTGGAATGGCATCGCCGCGCTGGATTCTGTTCTTGTTGCCATTCTACTTAGCTTAACTCTTACAAAATGCAAAGTGGTAAAATATCAACGTTGGATCCAAATAAAACGACTATTTGATGAAGGAGCTCCACTTTAAGCCGCCAGCTCTCCGGCCGATCATGTGACTCTGGATTCTGCACTTCTTTTTGCATTTTAATGTACTTACTGTATGTCTAATGTAATTTAAGTTATACAGTCTGAAAATAACCAAAAACCCTTTTGTATGGTCTTTCCAGACAAAATGGTCAACAATGGGCCATGTCCAGTTTTATCAGCACAAAGAAGGCTAACAATTGAAGCATCATCATCAATCCGAACAATGTGTTCGTTGTCATAATGGCTACGGCAATCATTTGTGTATAAAATGTACAGTACAAGAGTGGTAAGAGATTGCCATCCTGAGACGAGCCGGTGGAAAATGTTAGCTCACTAGACAGGTTCCCATTTGATCTCTGAGCTCTGTTAATCAAGAAATCAAGGAGGCTAGTTTGTCAACTAGCATGTGTGGCTGCTGGATAGTAATAAAGCTGATGAAAAGTCAACAAAAAGCAGTCTAATGTGGTTCTTGCTACCTTGTAGATAAGAGATCGTCAACGGGGGTGCGGGGCCATTCAAATTTGATTCAAAATCACACCAACAATTATTATTTAAATAGCTTAGTATTCAATGCACAAAAAGATATGTATAAAGTCTTAAGACAGCCCTACACGCTACTGTAGGCCAAGTTTAACATGCAGCTTAATGTATATAAAAATATGTAGGGAGTCCCTGATAGGGGGTCCTTGATCTGTCTCTCTTTCAGTTAAGGGGTCCTTGGTTCTGGGTCCAACTGTTCTGGGTGTTTAGTAGATTAAGCAAGGTGATGGTAGCATATTGCAACATAAAATTAAAAAGAGTCCAAAAGGCATTCAGTTTTAGCAAAGAGCTCTCCCTTGACTAGTTTTTTTCAAATGGACTTCATAACCATGGAGGTTAAGGATGTTAAGGTAACAGGCCAGAAGTTGTTAGAAGCTTTGGTTACCCATATGTAACAGGCACCACACTAGACCGCTTCTATAAAGATGCCAACCTGTGCCCGCACTATATGCAGACGACTACCGCTATTATCTGGGCCTGTGCTTTGGGTCTACTTTGCGACCCTTAATCACACTACTCCTCATGAAAGGAGGGTTGGAAAGGAGGAGTCGACATAAGACTATTTCTGAGCTGAGAGTTTGTTATCAAATCTCACATTACGCCTGTGCCATCCACTGCTCTGATTTGTAGCCATTAAGTTCTGTACTCCTATTAGTTTCCTAGCACCCTAGTTTTCTGCTGTCCCAGGCTCAGCCCAAATCTTTCATCAACAGTTGTGTCTCAATTTGTGCTTAAACCTTTTTGTTTTTAAACAATCTTTTGGCCATGTTGCCTTTGTTATAAAGTACAGCTGAAGATGTGAAAGGGAAGGGGGGGATGACATGCAACAAAGGGCCGCTGGTCGGAGTTGACCCTTCGGCTGCTGCGCCAAGGGACTGAGCCTTCTGTAAACAGGGGGCACGCTCTACTGGGTGAGCTATCCAGGCGCCCCCTTTGATTTCACAATTAATTTCTGGGGAAATTAAACGCTACTGTTTTTTACAGTAGCATTTTACTTACAGATTGGGGTTATTGTCAGTCAACGTAATGTCATCATTCTTTGAACTCTAGGCTAGCAGCCTTGATATGACACCTCTGCTGTGGTTTACAGAATATGGAGGCAGTGGTGTTGGTGATATGCATTGCTGTGGCCTCTGCTGATGAAGTATGTTCTGCTTGTGTGTGCTACATGGGTTTCTATTAGTGTCTTTGTTTTCTTTGTGCAGGAGTGTGTGTGTTTCCCTTACATATGCATGTGTGTATATCTCCCCACACTTTGATCAGCTGTGGCAGCAGCAAGCTGACAGGCTGACAGAGGCTTATACACACTGCTGCTGTCATCGTTGTCGAGACAGCAGCAGGAGTCAGTTACACACTAACAAAACACGTGCATGTGTGTGTGTGTGTGTGTGTACGTGTGTGTGTGTGTGTTGACATCTAAATGGCAGCAATAGTGCTGAAAAACAGGAACTGTGGTGTGACTCACTCAAAAAGGCAATACGTTAACTCCAATAAAAGGACAATAAACAGGAACTTATATAACATTAACGCATAATGTATAGTAAAATAATAATGGACACAGATGTGTTTATTTCTCAGGTTTGGTGGAAACTAGAGATAAAAGGTCACTGAAGATTGGATTTACATTTATCCGGTGCACACAGCACAAGTCTAATTTATAACATACATTGGCTCACTGTAGCTCAGTAGCCCATGGAGCTTATATTGGTCCTTATTGAATGATTCTGCATCTCATGATTTACGTCCAGTGCCAACATTCAATGCCAATGCAGCAAGAAGCTCTTTAAGTGGTGAGATGGAAAATAAGGCTCTGGAGGTCTGGGTGCTGGATGGGTGTGTAGTGCTACTGACTTTAATGCAGGTAATTGTAATTCACATCTTTCACTAACCTGTAATTAATGTTTGCCCTCAATTGTCCCCTAACCTGGACCAAGTGTTTTGGCTCCTTAACTTAACCTTTAGATTATTTTTCTGCCATAACAGACATAACATTACATTTTCTTATCATATTGCCACATGCAGATATTGTAAAGAGAACAGGACGTTGGAGCTAAAAATTTTGTAAGTGAACGTTAACCTGTGGCCTCATTACAGACACTCAGTGTTATCTATGTTTAGGATGCCATTTAGGGTTTATTTTGTTATGGAAACATGTTTCCAAACAGTATTTAGAATAAAATACTATCTTAAACAACAAATTTAGCTATTACAGAACCGTTCTAACTTAGTGATTTCCCAAATAGCACTATTATTAGGTCTGAATTGCAATAACAATGAAGATGGGGAACAACAAAACTATTAAAAAGGCTACTCAGACTGTGTGAAGAACCTCCAATTTGCATGGATATATATATATATATATATATATATGTACTCACCCAAAGGATTATTAGTAACACCATACTAATACTGTTTTTGACCGCCTTTTGCCTTCAGAACTGCCTTAATTCTACGTGGCAGTAATTCAACAAGATACTGAAAGCGTTCTTTAGAAATGTCGGCCCATATTGATAGGATAACATCTTGCAGTTGATGGAGATTTTTGAGATGCACATCCAGGGCACGAATCTCCCGTTCCACCACATCCCAAAGATGCTCTATTTGGTTGAGATCTGGTGACTGTGGGGGCCATACAAACTGCTTTCAAACTACCTGGCAAAACTTCAAAGTACTGCAACAGTTGGTGTCTCCAGGACCACATTTAGCCATGATAACACACACACACACACACACACACACACACACACACACACTCCTTGATTTTCGCTGTGGTTGTGAGTCCAAAGTAAAGTGTGTCAGTGTTGCCTCAGTTACCGGGGTTGGCCTCTCTCCGGTGGATCCAGCAGCAGCACAGCTCTCCTCTTTATCCATATTGATGCTGAGTGTGGTCATCTGTGACACTCTGTGGTTTAGTTGGAGTGGAGAGTCCTTGTTCCTGTCATCTCACCCCTTCAGTGTGTATTGATAATTCTCTCGCTTTCTCTCTTCCATCCTCTGGTGTGGTTCAGCCTCCTCCTCTCCTGGCTGCACTGCACAACATGAAACACTACCGGAGCCTAATACGTGTCATTGTGTTTGTGTGTCAAACCAGGGTATTTTCAGTACCAAGGACACACAAACAAACACACATGGACACACACACACACAAAATTCGGAGAAAGGGCTGTTTACCTCAATTGGGATTCTGATTCTGACATCCGATGCCGTAGTTACTGCAACTGTTTTTATCACAAGCATTTTGTAACACATTGTGTCAAACATCATTTCACATATAAAACATTTTGGTTACCACAACAAAAGTAATAGTCAGTGGGACACCTGTTTAGTTTATTTGTACAGAGACTTAGTCATTATACGTTGTTGCATGTCTTCACACTCTCACTTAATCTGTCCTATCAATAAAGACAATGAAAGCTTAATTATTGTCATTATAGAAGAAAAAAGCAAACTGTATGTTATGGACTCGGCACGCTTCCAGAGAAACAAAAGGCTTACCTTGGGCCTAGCTTATTCAAGGATAAGCTCACATTGACAGCAAACAGGTAAATGATCTTCGGAAGGGCTTAGAAGACAGCATTAACAGTGCGTTAGCCAGTCTTTTCCTGTTTTGATCCTCTTCAGTGTATTGAAACACCTCGGGGACGCTGGTCTGAAATACCTTGAAATTGTTCAGGCTCAATGGGTTCAAAAAACACTAACTCCTAATTTCCGCCGGGTGCGGAAGATCTGCAGATCCTCTCCGGAACGGCGGCGGATTCGTTAGGTTTCCATTAAAGCCGATGTGTCTGAAGCTATTAAGTGTGTAGGAGCCTATAAAAACGCTGTGCTGAGTTAATACACCAAGGAACGTGACTGGATGTCTACACTCTTCAGTGTCTGACTCTCCTAAAGCTGGATGTGGATTTTCTAACTTGTTAAGTTACACATGCAGAAAGGTTCAGAATTACAGCAAAATAACCTAATGACACAAATAAATCAAAGCTTTGAGAGGGAGATATTGTAGACTTCTACCAAATACTAACCTGAAATGAAGGTACCGATGAGCAGCAGTGAAGACACAGATTCATCTTCCACATTGCTACTGGGCGGACGTTTCCCTTAAGATATATTCCGGCTAGGCTGATGCTTAAACTCAATGTTTCTCTTCACAAGAAATGAGAAACAATTCTTACCACCCATATCCTTAAGGGCAAGGGCAAGGGCAGTTTCATTTGTATAGCACATTTCAGCAACAGGGCAAGATGATTCTATACCCTGAATTTCTCTAAACATGTGTTTTGTTGATTAAAAACATGAAAGTGGTAACACAAGGTTTGGGAGTAGATCATTAACCTTCAGAGAAGAGAGCTGGGGCTCTTCATCACATAAAACTAAGCCCACACATTATCATACGTCCATCCTCACACTGCACGTTCAGTTCACAGTAAATAACTGGGCAGCACATTGCTACATTGGAAAAAAAACTAGCATTGAGTAATGGTGCTCTACCCTCATGGCCGAGCTAAAAGCGGGCCAGATGACGCAGTTCAATCTACGGGTTAGCTCAGCTGGTAGCTACACGTGTGGGGCTCTGGATACGTCTAGTTGTGGGAATCACCAGACGCCTCCCGAAACGATATCATCACAATACTTACCCGATACGATATTATTGCGATTTTAAAGATATTGCAATAAATTGCAAATTATAACCTTTTTTCCAACTTCTAATTTTTCCCTAATTTCAAATGATGTCCCCAAAAGAAAACTTTGTCAAAATATGTTTCATCTAAAAAGATACATATCTCTGTTAATTGTTCATCTCACTTCAATTGTATTGCTGCAAAATGGGATTGTCAAGCAAACAAACTGACCAACACATATGTAATAAAATATCAATACTTGGCGCCTGTTTATCGATACAGTATTTCCACGGAAAATATCGCGATACTATGCTGTATCGTTTTTTTTTTTTTTTTACCCCACTCCTAAATACGCCACCCCGTGTGTTGTTGTGATTGGTCGTAGTGTTATCCAATTGCGTGCTGTGAGATTTTCAAATGCACGCTTGGTGCCACCAATTGAGATGGGCGACTTTCATTACTCGATGCCAGAACCTTAATCTTTCAAGATTTCGGTCTGGATTTCCAGGCTACCATTCTGATATAGCAATATAGGAT
>NC_048415.1:26494840-26542590 GCF_013103735.1 Etheostoma cragini
ATATATATATATATATATATATATATATATATATTATAATTGCTTTGCTTCTTCTTTCTTAATCAAAATACCTTGCCATCAGCTCTCTGTCTGCTCTGACTGCATTAACTCTTCTCAAAATGTGTGGGTGGCTAGGGAAAAGGTAGCTCTGCTGCTTTACAGATCTCATTCTGTGTGTGTGTGTGTGTCTGTGTGTGTATGTGTGTGTCCCTCGAGATTAAGCAGTCACAAATCCACGGCATTTATTAGCACAGGATGTGTAGAATTGTGCGCCTATGTAATTGGATACGAGTGTGGTTTCTCAATCAGCAGCTGTGGTAATATCAGCCTGAGCGTTATGAAGGGCATGCTAACATTTTCACCTGCCAATCACTAGTCTTGCTAATATTTCTCATGTGAAGAATGGAGGCCATCAGGGATTGGGCTCTCCTGAATGCCAATGCAAACTGTGAGCAAAATGATATGCTGCTAACAGATTATTTCTCACTGCATACTGATGGTTTAAGGTGTTTATGTAGTGTGGAAATCCTACATGTGTGTATAGAATGCACATATGTATGTTTGCACAAATCACACATACACACACACACAATGGTAATAGGTTTAAACTGAAGATGAAAGTGTGCAGATACTCCCGGGGCCATGTTTCAAGATGCAAAGACGCCTGCCCACTCGTATTTACATGTTTAATTTACATTTTAAAAGCTCCCTTTAATAGAAAACAGTGGGCAGAACACATGCGTTTGAGCATTTTGCATATGTTTGCCTTATTCCCTCTGGTTCCTCTTGTGGAAATGACGGACACAGAGAGATGACAGAGGAGAGGAGCGCTGTGAGTTGAAGGGAAGAGGGGATTGCAGGGATAACAGGGGGGGCTGGGGTGGGCTGTAATTAATGTGTTTGTGTCTCTGGAAGCAATTCAGGGGAAAAAAGAAATTCCACTGCAGTTGATCTCACTTGGCACTCCTCCAGTGGATTGGAGATTCACACACTCACACACACACACAATACAAACACAAAGGCATGCATTATATTCATGATCTTTATGTAACTAAAGGCCACTTTGTGAATTAATCCTAGAGCTTATTTAGTGGACCCTACTTATTACACACTTAGTATCACATGTCTTAGTATCTCACTGCATATGGAATATGGTTAAATCATGTAATAGTAGTGTATTAAAATACTGTATATGAAATTACATACAGTTTTGTAAATGTGTATTTCGGCTGTAACAAAGGTATCAAAAAAGTTTTTTTGCAAACATTGACTCATTTTGAATTTGATGCCTGCAACATGTTCCCAAAATAATGGAACAGGGGCAACAACAGACTGGGAATGTTGAGGAATGATAAAAACCAAATATTTGTAATAGTCCACAAGTGAATAATTGATCATGATTAGGTTTAAAAGGAGCATCCACAAAAGACTCAGTTGTTCGCAAGCAAGGATGGGGCGAGGCTCAGCCCTTTTGAGAACAACTGCGTGAACAAATGAACGTTTTTTTAACATACAGTTAAAAGGAAGTTAGGGATTTCATCATCTACAGACCATAATATCATCAACAGATCCAGAGATTCTGGAGAAATGCCTAGACAGAACCATAAAACATGCATAAGTGAGATATAGGAATTAATAAATACAACTATGCTGTCAATAAACCTTTTGAATGGAAGATATGTTTATTAAAACATTCCCTCATTATCTTGATACTAAACAATACTAAACAACGGGCATTCCATTTGAAACAAAACACATTGCAGGGTTGCAGGTTGTGATTGTTGTATGCCAGGCTATGTGTGTATTAGTCTTTGTCCTTGTGGTTTGTCTGCGGTTGTTGGCAGCCATGGAAGTCAGTCCTACACAAAGCATGAAACATTAAGTGGGTCCAGTACCTCAGGCAGACTGGGTATTGACAAATGGTACCCTAAGCAGTGCTAACACATTTGCAATTTGGTTCATCTTACCAGAGCTACTCTCCTGTTTCTCTTCCCAGAAGTAACAAAGTCCAAACTAGTTCTATTTTCTTGCTTTTCCCTGTTTGAGAAGCAAGAAGTAGGGTTAGATATCTATGGTTTGTTTCTGGGGGGGGGATTTCTCTGCAGAATAACAAAGTGACCAATTCTTCACCATTAGACCATATATCATATACCAAAAGTAGAAGTATTTTAAAGTAAGTGAAGCACTCTAACGTGAACAGTCTATGGAGCCGTGGAACAATAAAATCCCAGCAGCAGTTGCCGGTTGTATTTCCGCTACAGAGCTCCGTGACGCAAGCTAACAGCGGCAGTTGTTTAGCCGCCAATAGGTGATTGCGAGCCGGGTACGGGCAGCGCCAGATGCAGGTCCTTTCAGCGGGCTTGGGTAGTGGAGATCGGCCCCAAAAAAGTGAGCGTGATGTGGATGTGACACTTAAGAGCACAAATACCAGTACCTTTAGGCACCAAAATGACTGTTAAGTTTAGGAAAAAATATGGTGGACAACCCTCCCGAGGAACGACCGAGTGTTTCCTGATTGAAAATATTGTGTTTTTGCAGCAAAGTGAACTCTACTTTCTGGCTTGAAATCTCTGTTTTATGTTGACACCATGTGTTGCTATTTCATTTTGAGATTGTTTTCCATTTGATATTGACGATAATAAGTGTTTTGGCATAGCTGGCCTAGTGGCTTTATATCCATGGGGGTGTTGAAAGGGGGACCGAGATCAACAAGAGCTAGGTACTATTAGTTCCTTTTTTATTGAACTGGCAGATTTTTTTAAATTTGGTTTGGCGGCCATTTTGGGTTTATTCGATCATGCTCATTGAATAAAGTGAATGAGCAAAGCTAGCCCTCTGAGCGAATGTGTGCTAACCATTGTAGCCAAGGGTAATAAAACAAAAACACGGAGGCGTCGTAATCTTTCCTATTGACAACGCCAGCGCATGGCGCAAGCTGAACTTGTTTTATGACTGCCCTTCACAATAAGAGCATCATCTAAATTTAAAATGTCAGTATAAAATGCTTTTCTATTTTGCCCAAACTAGCCACTACTTTGCTGTGGGCTGTGAATTCAACACTTCTAAGAAGACGGCAGAAGATAACGTCATGTCGGAGCCTCTCTGCCTTCATGTCACCCGGCCTTGCCCTGACTCGGTTACACAGCCTCCTGGACATGTCATTGACATCTTCATCGAGCCGAGTGGACAACTGGACATATCTCCTTACTGGGTAGGGACATCAGAGTGGTATCGATCCACATCTAGCTCTTAGAAAGAACACTAAAGGCTCCGAAAACTACTTGAGAACAATAGCAGCTGTTATTGTTGCATTAATGTGGACATGGTCACATTAATGCTGAATAGACAATTGAAGAGAAGTTTTTACATTTGGATCCTACCTTCTCTCACTTTGCTGTTATCGTGTGTGTGTGTGTGTGTGTGTGTGTGTTAGAGAAGGTGTGAGATTAGCTTTAAAGAATGAGCCCATTTAAGTGCAGTGCCAAAGGCCACAACACCACATCAGCGCTGTAGCCTCTTACTCATTCAGAATGTTCCGCCATTACCTCCACCAGCCACGCTACACACACACACACACACACACACACACACACAAACACACACGCACAGGTGCATACATCTCAGAGTGGGAGACTCATACATTCTCTCTCTCTCTCTCTCTCTCTCTCTCTCTCTCTCTCTCTCTCTCTCTCTCTCTCTCTCTCTCTCTCTCTCTCACACACGCACCTGGTCCAGAGCACTAATACTTTTTCAGTATTAATTAATGTATGAGTCTGTCACTGTGAGACATGTGCACCTGTGTGTGTGTGTGTGTCTGTGTGTGGGGTACATGCTTATTCATTGTACTGCAGCAGAAATGGATGTATTGCATATAAAGTGTCTGTCATTTAAATAGTAATTTTATTTAATTTATTTAATCAAGATCTGATAATGGGCTTGTGTGCTTAACAGCTTAGACTGAAGCATTTAGGAAATAATGGTAATTTTACCTAACCTCTTACTGTATTATGTATCATGTAGCATCACGTGTTGTATTTCAATTTCTTTATTAATTAGTTAGGGATTTGTTCTTCTTGAGGCGTTTTCAATCTTCCATTAAGTTCAGACTTTGCTCCAATAAATCTTTTCAACTTTGTTTCTGATTATTGAGTTTAAATGATTGTGGAGTATTTTGAAATTGCCTTGTGAATGAATTAATCTTGATGCCAATTAAAGGGACGGTCTCTCAACACAACTCCACTGCCCAGTCATGCTCACACTCAACACGCATGGAGCAGGGAACATGCGATGCAATGCACCAAAGAAGCGTAGTATAACTATGACAGCGGACAGACTAATGTGTACGCTTGGAACTGTCCTAAACAGCTGGCTGTCTGAAGAAAAGACATGAAAGGAGAGAGGACATGTATCTTTAACCATGTACAATGTATACATACTGTATGCAGAAAAATAACTTCTGCAAGACTTTCAACAAATCTAAAAGTTCTCAAACAAAGACCTGTGTGTGTGTGTGTGTGTGTGTGAGAGAAAGACAGACAGGGGGAAGATGAAAAAAGAAAATGTTTCTAAACTGTAAGAGAAAGAGGGAAGGAGGTCAACAATAATGAGGAATCGCCCACCATCACAGTGGGCTCTCTCTGCTATTTTGATTGGCATCAGAAGATGAAAAGATTCGTTTTTTACAGCAAATTCTCCAGTGTCGCTTGGCTCTGCGTCTTTGAGAAAGAATGTGTCAGTTAGACAGACATAAACCGAGGTTTAGGACATGAACCGAATTACTGTACAGCTGCACAAAATAACTAAGATATTGTAGTTTATGTTTGTTGAACAAGTTCGTTTCCAGCTCCTGGGCACGCAACACTTTTTCTTGCCTCTGTCGCCCGGTGCTTGCTCTTGGTGGGAACTGTTGGGTTTCTGTAAATAACATCACAGAGTACGGTCTGGACATACTCTTTAAGGAAAGCGCAATGAGATAACTGTTGTTGTGATTTAGCGCTATATAAATAAAATTGAATAAATTTGAAAAATTATCACCTCCTCTGCTCCGCAGTAGTCCTTCAGCGAATTGCACATTGAGTTGAAAGGTCCCTGTAATCATACTGAAGGAAAGTTCTGTTTGACTAACTGGTTGGTACTTCCTTTTTTTAAGATATAATTTTTTGGGGCTTGGGGGGGAGACATGAGACATGCAGGAAATCGTCCCAAGTCGGAGTTGAACCCCTGACCACTTTGTCGAGGCATAAACCTCTCAGTACATTTGCGACTACTTGTTGAACATAACGTTGTGCTCCTCACTGTCTCTGTAGATAGTAAATATGGATGCTCGCCTGCAGGGGGACAATGAGAGACAACAATCGCCATCATATCGAATCAACAGCCAGGTGTAACCTAGCCAACAGGTAAAGAACACAAACAACAAAATCACTAGCCAACTTTTAAAGAACAACTGTAGACCAATACAACAACAGGCTCAAGTCATTTTTTTGTTCTTGGCCAAACCTGTGTATTGGGACAGTACGTTGGCAACAGATGATGACATTTTACAAGAACACAAAAATGCAGACTGAGAGAGGCCCAAACAAAGACATGACACAGAAGTGAGGATACAAAATCAAACAGGAGACTATTAAAACCCAGGATCATGACAATTTTGTCTACAGGCTACCATGGCTATAGTACATTTATGTATTGCATAACTTTTTAGATGCACGTAGGAAATATCTGGAAGACCCACCGCCCAACACTGCACAGCCCAGAGACTCTCCTACTGGGTAAGGGAGCCCTCATCTGCTACTCCATCAATACCTGCAGCAGCTCCATCGTTTATTCTAAAATCGAGTCATCGGTGCAAATCCCATTTATGTACTTACGGGTATATATTACCAATAATGTGCTGGAATGTTTCTGAGCAACGTAAACAATGGCTTTATCACTTTGTGCATTAGATTAGATTAGATATGGGGAAATTCCCTTGTTGAAGCAGCATTTTTCTACAGTAAAAAAACAAACAGACAATGTGCCAAAAGTACTGAATGAATGTAAAGTGGCATTGTGTAAAAGATATTTTTAAGTAAAGTTAGGAGGCCATAGTACCAAAAATATTGCAATGTAAGTCAATAAGTGACATGGAATTAAATAGAATGTGTAATTAAATAATATAGCAAAAGTAAGTAACCATAGCATAGGTGATATTGAGTCTCACCATAGTATGAATAAATGTATACGTATGTGTACCAATGACACCCCCAGCCCTGTGTTCACCCACTACAGTAGCTGCCGATGGAGAGACATTCAGCTCCAGTGGCGATGGTAGCTGTGACCCTGAACGCACCATGCATAATTTTTCTGTTTCTCCATTGTTGTTACCGGCTTGGGATTTAAGCAGGGAGTGAGAGCGCTGTTTTCTGTGAGACATGTGACACATATCTCATTTTTTTTTCCCTCACTGTTTCGGTTGAACTTCACCCTTGTATCACATTTTATTTTTATATTCACAGTTATGCATACACAGAACTGTGAATAAATGGATCACCACATTCTAAATTATACAGCCCACAGCCATGACTACATTATTTTGACCATGTGTGAAAATATGAATATTGTCGGAGAATGTGTGCGTGTGTATTTTAGTGTGTGTAGCCTGCTGTGGGTGGTGTACTTTTCTTTCTACATGTCTCTTCTGCAAACATGAGCTAGTGTGTGAGAGCTGCAATAAGAGTTTTATGGTGGTTGTGTATCAGAATATATTTCTCCCTCTTTCTCTCTCCCTTTTTTTTGTCTCTCTATTTTGATTTCTTCATTGTCATGATAAAATCAATACATCTGTGTTGCCAAAGATGCAAACAACAACAAGGACTAAATACATCTGATATATTCATACAATTAAACAAGAGAATTATGATATAATGCAAGTGATAATGAAGAGAGATGAAACAATAATATTAAAAAAGAAGAAAAAAAGAATAATAATGATAATGAATACAATTATCTACTAATTTTGCCCTGGCTTGTGGCAGGAGAAGACATATTTTGCTGCTTGCCATGCTATACTTTTATCTCCCCCTAATAAAAAAGGAAGTTTTTTCTCCTCAATGTAAGCAGTGAAGCATGGTATGTATTTTTCAAATTTTGAAAGAATTCGGCTCTTAAGTCTTTACATTTTATATTTTATGTTCTCTCTCTCATTCTCTCTTGCTTCCTTTCTGAGTAGACTGTGTGCCCTCCTATGGGCGGTTCTTTTGCCTTCTTTGTGTAGTATGAAATATAATCCTTACATACTGTATGTACAGCTAGAGCACAGCCTGCAAAGAGTCGGTCCACTAAAGCAGCACCTATTGACCCTGCTGATTGGCCAGCCCTGTCAGATAATATGAGAACAGAGTTAGTCAGTCACCTTTGAAACGACAACTTTCATAGGAAACTAATGATTGGGGAAACAATGAAGAACGGCTGGTTTTGCTTTCTGAGAAACACAACAGAAAGCCGAAGTCACGCCCTTCTACTTCCAGTCTATGGGACCTAGCTTTTAACCCTTATGTTGTCTTTGGGTCAAATTAACCCATTTTCCTATATCAATGTCCTTTTTAAACTACCCAAAATTACATGATGGGGGTGGCAGTAGCTCAGTCCATGGGGAGTTGGGTTGGGAACCGGAGGGTCACTGGTTCAAGTCCCTGTGTGGACCAAAAAGTAGGGAGCGTGGATTGGTGGCTGGAGAGATGCCATTTCACCTCCTGGGCACTGCCAGGTGCTGTTGAGCAATGCACCGTATCCCCCCACCCGCTCAGGGCGCTGGTTCAGCTGGAAGCCCACTCACTCTGACATCTCTCCATTAGTGCATGTATAGATCCCGAGCATGTGTGTGTGTGTATTTCAGGACTGTGTGTGATTACTAACAAAGTGTGGACACAGAGTGTAAATTGTAATTTCCCCATAGGGGATCAATAAACAGACTAAAATTTAAATTAAATTAAAAATGATTGATTCTACACAACGCTCTTTGGCAAGTACAAATTAATTTGCGGGTGTCTTATTCAATGTTATGGCATTTTAAAAACAAATTGAAGTGCTTTTGAAATAGTATTGAGTAAAAGTTGACATATTCCTGTCTGTGATTATCCATCAACATCCATTTCTTTAATCCATTTCAAACATTAGGTATAATTTACTATAAATGAGGTTGAATGACCATAAATTCCAAACTGAGACTTTTTTGACTTGTGAAATTATCTATTAAACGGATGATGACATGTGTAATTTATGGCTCTATTCAAACGGGATCAAAAAACTGTTCCCCATTCACTGCCATTCATATTTTTGCCGAGTTGAGGTCCCATGGTGGTCCACCGGAAGGTTGGACAAGTTGATCCCCACTGTACTACTTCACCAAAAATGCATGAGGAAAATGCATGAGGAAAATGCATGAGGAAAGTCCATGATGAGGCACACACATCGTTCTGTATGCAATGTAATATTTGTAATTGAAGTGCAACGCCTAACACATTGTTGGTTGATTTGATTAATAATTTGTAAAAAATGGCATCACTTGCATTTGTTTTCTTGGGTGCAATACTTTAGACTGCAGGTCGTTTTTCACACTTGCTTTAGATTTTGGTCAATAATAGGATTCTGTCCTGAACGGATTTCAGCCCTTGGCTGTTATTTTCTCCCACAGATCGATTTCTGAGCTTTTTCTCCTCCAGGTCAGTTGCATGCAGTGTGTCTCTGGGAGCTTGAGTCGAGGCTTGTGCTGCTTCGTACAGTAGATAATCAACCCAATCCTTTCCAAATGCTTTGAATTTTGCAGTGGGAAGAAAAAAGCATGATTCTGTTTGTTTTTCCATGAGCTATGTTCAGAATAAATCTCCGGTACCCTAGTAACACCTATTTCCCTGGAACATTATTTATTGTCTCCCCTAAGCGGTTTTCAATAGTTGTTGGCTTGTGTACCAACTGAGGAAATTACCATAATTGGAAGAGGTCAAGCTCCTGATCCACTTCTGGCTCCCACCCTAACAATAAATATTCTGATCAAGTTTGATTCATTGTTGTCTCCAGTCTGTCTTTTTATCCCCTGGAGGTTGTCTCGCTGTCTACATCCCGCACCGAGTCGGTCCTGCACCTCCTCCACCTGTTCTCAAGTATCCTTAAGCTCTTTTACATCTCAACCCTGATTGGGAAAAGTACTTTGGTCCGAAAAACTCTTTAACCCTTATGTTGTCTTCACATAAACCATGAACTTGTCCTTCCTGGTGAAAATTGAAAAATTAACTGTTTTTTTTTGTGCTTTTCCGATGTTTTCGTCGCTTATTCTGGTTTAATTGTCCCTTTTTCCATGCATTTGGCGCTTAAAAAAAAAAAAAACTGAGCTGGTTCAATTTTAGATTTTAGATTTATATTTAGAATTCATTGTCAACAAACCATTTATATCAAATTATATAAGTTTTTAGTTAAAAAGGGAGAAATAATGAATTATTTTGCCTAATAGTTGAGATCTGACGATGTTGAGTGGATCATAAATGGGTATATGTCAAAGTTTTGTCCGGATACTGTTTTGAAACCATTAAAAAAAGGAATTAAAATGCTATAAGATTAAATAAAACACCCCAAAAATGTAACAAAAGTAATCATTAAAATTACCCGAAGAACGTCGTATGGAATAATCCATGTTATTTTTGGCCAATTTGATTGAAAGAAATCCATATTTCTGATAAACCCTTTGACTTTTATTGACGCTTTTTATCGATTGTTTTTACATTTTCTTATGTTTTTGTCATTTTTTTCAACATTTGAATTTTTTCTTGTTAACTTTAGTTTTTCAGTTATTTTTGAAATTAATGGTCAATGGACCTCATTCATAGAAAATCATGGCCAATGTTTGAGATAGAAAAGCAGAAATTAGGAATTATTTAGACTAATTATTACAGGAATGTATGTTGATGGATAATTACAGACGGGACTATGCCAAGTTTTACTCAATACTATTTAAAAAGCACTTTTTTCAAATGCTATAAAACTGAATAAGACACGCCAAAATTCTTGAAAGTAGAGATTTGTGCTCGCCAAAGAGAGTTGTGTCAATTATGTTATTTTGGGTAATTACAAGTGGGTAATTAAAAAGACCATTGATATAGGAAAATGGGTCAATTTGACCCGAGGACAACATGAGGGTTAAGCGGTTTAGACACACACTGCTATGCGCCTTCCCTTTACTGTAAACCTAAATCTATGTTTCAAATGCTGCTTGGACAAACTTCCGGGAGTGTTTTCCTGTGGGAGGACAGTCTTGAAGTATCCCATGGCAACTATAAAGGCATGCTTGACCCTGAGTCAGAATTTTATTTTATAGTATGGTGTCCAAAAATGAGAATGTGTGTGGTCTGTGCTGCAGCAGTGTAATGTGTCCGCTAATGACTTCAGCACAGGCATGATTGGATAACAACATTTCTGAATAATAGCTACAGCCCTGACAAGAGCTGCTGTTGTTCATCAGGCCACACATGTACATGGGTGTGTTTGGGAGTGTTGGCAAGTGCCAGCATGGGTGAGTGTATGGGCACAAAAATGTGTGTGCCTATGTGTCTACATTTTCCCTGCTCTGTTATAAGAGAATAAGAGTGCAAATTAGTGCTGCCTTATTATTGTGTATTTTTGTGTCTCCACTGTTAGTGTATGTGTGTGTGTGTGTGTGTGTGTGTGTGTGTGCTCCTACCTAGCTGTGAGAGTGTGAATTAGTATCCCGATATAGTTCAGGCTCATTAAAAGTTTCCGCCCCTGTTCTTCCCATCCACTTCTCAGCCAGCCATGGAGAGCTGTGTCTGCATGGAAAGCCATGAGTCACACTCTGATGATGAGGATGATGATGATGATCAGTGGTCCCCAGTTTTGGCACCCATAGCTCCACTGGTTATCCAATCAGGACCCGATTTCCACCTCGATTCCTGATGCAAACCTGCGGAGCATGGTGCTTGAAAACTCGATGTCTTTCAGATTCATCCTGACACGTAAACCTTCCCTCCACCTGTGTTTCAGTTCATGTGTAACAACGAGCCGCTCAGATTTGCAGAAGCATGGCAAAAATAATGAGACATTTCTTATAATCCAGCAAGAAACAGTGCAGTTGCTGTGGTAACGCGGCTCCTGCTCAGGTGAATCAAATCTCGATTGCAATCTAAATTGCTACTGTTATTGGGCTTTTATACTCCAGTTAGTAAAAAAAAAAAAAAGTGTAGCTGCAGGCAAGGAGGGACGAAATGTTTAAAGAAACATGAAGTCTCACCTGGAAGCTTTGATTACACGTCTTGTGATGCCCTGTTACATCCTGTTACGCTGTGCTGTGCCTTGTAATGTCGTGCAGTGCCCTGCTATGTCATGAAGTACTACTAACTACTATTTCTAGTCCCTGTTCCAGTATCTTTACTGTGACTGTTATTTCCACTCTTCATTCTAACCCCAACCGGCCGTCAGACACCACCTACCAAGAGCCTGGGTCTGTCCCAGGTTTCTTCCTAAAAGGAGTTTTTTGTCGCCACTGTCGCACTGTTGCTTGCTCTAGGGGGAACTACTAGAACTGTTGAGTCCTTCTATATTATAGAGTGAGGTCTAGACCTACTCTATCTGTAAAGTGTCTCGAGATAACTCTTGTTGTGAATTAGACTTCTCCTTAATAATGCTTTTGGGATGACTCCCGCAAAGAAATTGAAACTTCCAATTTTTTTTTTTAGCAACAACTACACAGTACAGAAAAAGATGAAGACAGTATAAAGATAACAATAATACCAGTATTGATAATAATAAAAACCTTTGGCTATAAAAAGACATAAAGAGACATTTACTTTGATTTGAATTTGAATTGATACTATACATTTGAATTTGAATTGATACTATAAATACAATTGAATTGAATTGTATTAAGGTTTACACACTGCTGACCCTGGTTTAGGTCGGACCAATGCCTGCATGTGGTCGGACGGACAGTTGCAGAACATTTGTGGGAAATGACGCAGACCACTGAGAAACACCGAACACACACTCAGTGAACAGACTGCTCATAATGAATACTTTTAGACTTAAAAAAACAAAAAGTACTTCTTGTGAGCAGCACAACCAGCTGAAAACACAACACGATGTACGTACTAGACCTTTCTCAATACAGAAAACGTTCCTACATGCATAACCTCCTTCAGATTGACTGTGAGATATGAATGATGGGTAACTCTTGTCATCTATTTACAGTAAAAGAAAATCTAATAAAATCAACACACAAAATTCTGGGCCCTCTAGAAAAGCATTTTCTTTCCGGATCAGGAGAACAGTGCTGTAGTATCACATCCTTACAACAGCCACTGTTAGTGTCATGGTTGCCATTTTCTGTTATAGTTTTTCATGTTTTATTGTGTTAATCAATTCCCTTGTTGTTTTGTGTCTCGCTTGTGTTCTCTGTTGCATTTTACCTTTTCATCCTTGTGCATGTTCTATGCTTCAGTTTCCTGTTTTATTTTGTAGTATGTTTCTCCTATGTCATGTCTGGTTACACTTCCTGCCTTGCGTTTTCCTGCCCCACCCTGATGTGTTCCACCCTCACCTGTTCCTGAGCCCTCTTTTCACCTTTGCTATCTTGTGTGTTTAGTACTTGTGTTGTCTTTATCTGTTGTCAGATCCTTGTGCGTGTGTATCTAACCCTTTTGTCCAGCTGTGCCAGTTTAATTTTGGATGCCTGGTCTTTTGGTTCCTCAACCGTTTTTGGTACCATGCTTGCCTGCTTTCTTCAGGACTCATTTTGTTGTATCCCTTTTTAATTTTGTGAAATCCTCAAGCCCACCACTGCCCTGCTGTCTCTGCTTTTTTTGGTCCGCCATTTTCCTAATTGTAACAGTTAGTGTAAAACAGACATCTTTACCTTCACTATTTGTTTTGCCGCAGAGCTCTGTCTTCCACTCGGACAAGTTGGAAGCCTGCCACCTGCAGCGCAGAGTCTGTACCAGTCCATAGGCCAAGTTGCCTTGAAGCATAAAATGGAATACGATAAAAAATTCTGTTTTTCCCCATCAGTAGCTGAAGTCTGTCCAGATTCTTTTGTACAGTGAACACACCTTGCAGAGAAAAACGCTGTGCAAAGTCCATGCCGGCGGAGACGCACAAGCGCTCCTGCATGTTCCCCTCTCCGGCAATGCTTCACAGCAGAACGTCCAATAAATTAACAGATGATGGGAGAAAAGTTGGGTGGCGCGGAGTTGTTTCCCTGATGTCCATGAGCTCATCTGTGGTAAAAAAGAGCTCTGGGTACCACAGCAGAAAGTCAATTGACAATAAAAACATCCCAAAACGATCCCAGCACACAGAAGCAGACAATCTGCGGCACCATCTTACCCAATTCATACAGAACGGCAATCAATGTGAGTAGAAGGCAGTGGGATCTCCTTGATAGGTGTTTGATGCTAAAAAGGAGAACTGACTGGAATTACAAACGCGGCATGGAAAACACAATCATGTAGTTCCTTAGAACTACATGTTAGAACTACAACTAGAGGTGCACTTCAGCTACGATGTAGCCTAAGCTCAAAGCCTGTATGTATGAAGCCTTCAGTATGTACGTTATAGCCTTGGCCTGGATGCCAGCCAAACTTAGCCCCGCCCACAACAGTTTAGGTTGGGAAGTTGGGTCTGGACTTGATCCGTTGTGGACGAACTATGCTTGAACCAGAGCTGTCTGGACCAATCAAATTGCCAGGGTGGACTTTATACAATGATGGAAAGATGATCAACAGTGACCAATTCAACCACATCACCAAAGAGCGCTTGGGAGACAGAAAGCTGCCGCTGCAGAGTTGAGATGTGTAGATTCCGCCAAAATAGCAGCTACAGAAGATATCGACAGCGTATTCATTTTACAAGAGTAACAGAGACCTGCAATCAAGGCATTTGTCGATCAGAAGGATGTTTTGGCCGTCCTTATTATGGGATTCAGCAAAATTCCAACACACGTCACATACTCTGTTGCTCTAATTGGTTGTAGGTCTGTCCAGTTGAGTGCAGAGGTATTTTCTTGCCTGGTTTGGTTGAAATATGCCCCATTATCCCAATCCCAATGGATCAGTATCAGACTCATGTTCTGACTAGAATCTGAGTATGATGACGTCAGGCCAGCAGAGCCCCTTAACACAGAGGTATAACCCAGCTGCAGGGCCGGAAATTAACACCCGACCACTTAATTTTGCAATTGGCGTCGAACACTGTCAATCTCAGGGGCATTGATTGACAGCCGGGGTCCCCTATTGAATTTGTATTACTATTACTACAATCTACTACTATCAATACATCCCAGCAGTCCCACGTGCAGCCACTGACCAAGCGGGAGTGAGAACAGGGTCACATTCATTTGCTTGTTTCTGATATGAAGACAAGACGTGTGTGACTCAAATATCTCACATTTACCAACACACTGTACAGTGAAAGACGTCCTGCCAACATGGAAACATTTTAACATCAAGGTACGCTTTGAAAATGTTTTTACTATAAAGTTGCTGAAAGCGGCTGCTGTTTTAATCCTGTTGGCCCGCTCCAGCGGGCGGGACTGCTGCTCCGTTCCCCCCACACCTGACGCACACACACACACACACACACACACATAAACATACACAATCGCAGACGGTGGATGCAGGAAAAACATCAGTACAGGATGACCTAAATTGAGGCCAGCTACATTATTGTGGGCGCAATGATAAGTTAAAGTCCAGTAAGTTTATCAAACGGTGTGAATGTGTGTCCCACAAATTTTGTCTTTATGCTGGATTATCAAGGTGGGCCCCCCTAATACAGCACCTGATGACAACGCAATGTCAGCAATTCCTGTTTTTTAACCTTGTATGCATATTTGATACACAGAACCTTTTGAATGTTTTTACATTCACATGCAAAAGCAGTTCTTTTGTTGACAGCTTTCGAGCCCCTAAAGCCCTCAGCCAGGCAAGCAGCGGACACTTTTAGAACACTTTCACACATGAAGATTAAAGTTCTAGTATAAAGACACCATTTTAAATGTTAAAAGCATCGCTGCACGATGTGGTAAAATGAGGGGCCCAGACGCGTGGGAGGCGGAGGATTCTTGTTCTACCGAGCAAAGACAAGTGCACAGAGCAAAGGGAGGAAAGAAGGAAGGTCGGAAGCAAAAGTGGGATAAGAAGAACTCCACGCCAGTTCAGGAAATGGTCACGCTATTTTATTTTGACTTATTCATTTGTGAACATGCCACGATTTTCTTGTCTATTTTGTGTACAGGTCACGAATTTGGAACGTCTCACTGCACGAACTGCCATGACACTGGGCTGCTCTGGGGGACGCACTATATTGTTTTGGTTTACAGTGTGTATCTATAAGTGTGTGCATATGTTGTTTGGTTGTTTTGGACAGTATGTGTAACCGTTTTGTGAGCAATGATGATCCAAAGCAAAATTCCTTGTAAGTGTCCTCAAACCTGACAAATAAAGCTGATCCTGATTCTGAAATGAAATACCACACGCGTGATGGTGACCGGGACACGATCCGTGGTCTCAAGCGCACCACATGCCTGCGTCAACAAGGGGACGGACCAAGACACGTGGGACACTGTTATGGTTTGGGGTTTTGGTTGGGATAATCTTTCCCTTATTTGCTTCCCTGTGTTTGTTTCTCAGTTTTCTCCCTGGTCATGTGTTTTTGGTCCTGTGTTGTGTTCCCCTGTATGTCTGCTTGTTCTGCTTCCTGTTTTATTTTTATAGTATGGTTTTCTGTGTGGTACTGTCTAGCTTTGCTTTGCGCCCGTCTGATTGTCCTGCCCCGCCCTAATGTGTTTAACCTGACGTCTCATCTGTTCCCCATTACCTATTCACTTCTGTGTTCCGTTTGTCCCTTGTCAGGTCGTTTTGTCTCGTGAAGGTGTTTGTGTCGGCGTTCCAGTCCTGCTTTAGGGATTCCGTGTGCCGTTTCCCTGTTTTGATGTTTTCTTCCCTTGAACCTGTTTTGGACTTTTTGCTTTGGGACCTTTTTGGGCTTTGCCTGCTCCTTTCGTTCCCCTTTGTTTGATAAATTCTGATTTGCCCTCACCTACTTGTCTGTCGTCCTCATCTCTGCATTTTGGGTCCAATCCTAGTGTAACCACAACAGGACACCATACCCGTGCACAAGGAGACCATCCGTCGTCTCTTTGGCACGCAACAACGGGGAAACGAAACGCCACACGCCGGCCACAACAAAGGGACGGTTGTGGTTAGGAAAAAATGAACGGGGAAAGGAACACAAGGGGACACGCCGGCAACAACCGGACCCTTGTGGTTAGCAAGAGAATAACACAGAAAGGAACTGCAACAAGTGGGTAATGATCCCGGTCTCCAGAGGGAAACTCTTGTGTTGTTTGACCCGTCCCCCACCCCCACCCCGACCAACCTCCCTGCGCAGATTTTCCCCTTTTTCAACACTGCTTGTTACCACTATCGTTCTACGATCATGAAATAGGCTTCCCATTGATATACATTACTTAATCAACGCACAAAAATAACGACATTAATGTGACCTGTACACCATTTCACAAACTGCCATAAGACTGGACTGAAGAGAAAGAGAAGCGTGTGGAAGGAAGACAGAGAGAATGAGGGAAGTGAACCGAGAGCTAGTGTGGGACACTGCAGTGAATCAGAGCTGGCCTCCCACAGGGACTGTTAACAGGACGACAACAAAGGCGGCCAGCTACAGTGAAATCACAGTTAGCACCTCCCTCAGCCATGCCTGGCTGAGGGAGGTGCTGGTGGGGGGGGGGGGGCTAACTTTGTCTTCTGCTTCGGGCCCATCTCCAGCTCATGAATGATTCATTGATCCTCACCAATCATTTCCATTTCGATTTATCTTCAGCCCCACCCTCAGCCCCCAAAAATGCCCTAATATTATTTGATTTTCTTTTACAGAGTCACGCTGAGTGGCTGTGGTAATGTTTTCAATGATATTTGGAGGCTCTTTGAAACAGACGTATCTCGATCCAGGCGTCAGTGTGGCGCCACAGACCCTGGCTCCAAGCTGCGATCAGTTTAAATGCACTGCTATGAAGCATCAGGCTGCTCCACGTTATTAATTACCTGCTTACTAATGCAATCCCTGACATGAGATGAAATTAGTCCAACAGAGCATAATCTCATTACTTTCAGACACTGTTATAATTATAAGACCAAATATAGCCGCAAGTGAGTTGTAAGGGTTGGAGCATAATACATCACTCTGACTGAACATGGTTTAAGAAAATGAGACTTATAACTTATTTTATACTTCTGATTCAAGTTTGGAAAAATGTTTCTGTTGCCTTATCGACATATGTTGTATCACATCACGTGCATTGAATTCATCATGTTATATTGAAAAATTATTTAAATGTGAAATACTTGTGTTATAAAAAGAATCAAAGGGAGTGAGCCATATTGATGAATACAATGTGAGAGAACGTTTTCACTCTAAAATAACCCTAACCCTTACACTCAAAGGCATGTTGAAACAGCTTTCAAAGAGCGCAAATTACTGAAACTAGGAATAACTTTTCTAAATGATTTGCATGGAAAGAGGGAAGCCAACTGTCACACACTGGAATGCCACATCAGCAGGGAAACAAAAGAAGAAAGCTAAAAAAAAAAATTGGGGGGCGCGATTTAGGGCTTTTTTCCAGAGGGCAGCTGAAGACATGAGAGGGGGAGAGAAAAGGGGGCAAACGAGCTACCCGGGCACCCCTGAACGTGCCCTCTGGAGGCAAAATTCTGTCCATGGGCAAGAATGCAGAGACCCCCCCCACCCTCCTCAGCCAGAGCTGTTGATCAAAGCTTCTCAATGTTGCATACAAATGCACTCCCAGTTTGGCTTAGCAGCACAAGTAGGGATAATAAAAAATGTGTTAGAGTTCAGTGGCAGGAAGGTACTTTTTCTTCTAGGAGGTAGAGTCAGATTTCTTTGCTTAAAGGAGAGAGCTGAGGATGATGAAGAGAAGTGGCGCTGAATAAAACATTACATTTACTGGGATAGTTTTGCCTGCGTGGAGAACATTTCTTGCTCTCTTTCTGCAGCGAGCCATGTGAGCCGAGCAGAGTGAGGACGGAAACACATGCTCTAGTTTCTAGCCTCTTTAAACATTAAAAAAAAAATCATCCTTCTGCTTTTAAAACATTGATAACAAGCGCCCCGAGGAAATCGATGGCTGAGTGATATTAACCTAATTCTCTCTAACAGAAACCCTCTTCGCAAAAACTCCTTCTGATCTCCAACTCTTTTACACAAGTCAAACTCCAGGCTTCTCAAAGACATCACAATTGCATGTTTTCGAGACTGAAGAAAAGCGTGGAGTCCGTGAAACAGAATAGAGGCGTTTGATGTGAGAGATTTGGCGGAGTGAATTCAGTCTTTGACAGAGCTGTTGCTGTGGAGCCGTGGCCTACTCCCTGGTTGACAATGCAGTGGTAGTGAAGCCTGATACTGGGCCAGGAACTGCAGCTCCCAGATGACCCTGCTGGACAGCATATGGCAGCCCTCACTGTGGCCCTGGTGGCCACTGGCCTGTCGCGGCATGTCACCAGTTGCATTGGAAGGAAAGCTCATGTGGTAATACTGACTTTGCTGCAGATGTGGTTGTCTTTGTTAAGCCGTAAAGCGCCGCTTTTGTTTCTGTTACGTGGTCTTTTGAGAGAAGACTGCTTATATGGGTCAGGCAACAGTCTAGTTTTCTTCTCAAGTTTAAAAGAAAAAAATGCAAATGTAAGATACATGCTCAGGCACTATTCTTTCTCTTTCAAAAATGTATCATGATATCACTGTTTAGTTTCCAATCAACGTAATTGGTCAGATCCAACCGGTCCAGAAATGTTCAGTCAGATTCAATTCAATGGATTTGCTTGGGGAGGGGGAGCCAATATTTTTGCAATGCGCTCAGTTATGATGAATTTTGACCTGCAGATTTGCGCTAGAGCTATTATTCAATCCACTTTCACTTTATTTCCCCCCCTTGTTCAAACAATTAAACCATCATGTGACCCAATAATTAACTTGTCGTTGTGAGTGTTCGTACCAATTTTCATGGTGTTCCATTGAACAGTAACTGAGATATTACAGTATGGACCAAAGTGGTGGACCATGATTCGTGCCACTAGTGTTGGAGACTGTACGTACCTAACAGAGATACTCGCCTCGCCAGAAAAATGAGTGTGTAGTTTGTTTAAAAGCTTTAAACTACCGGTTTGTTTTTCCCACAGGTGTCCTGGGTCAGGCAACGGTTGTCTCTGAGAAGCAAAGGGTAAGACGTGTGATGTTGTCAAATTCTCTAAGGAAGGAAGCCAGAGTGGATAAGTGGAAGGTTGGATGTACAAAGTGTCCAACTTGTGACCTGTCTGCTCCCCTCACTCAAAGACGGAATGAAGAAACCAAGAAGTTTGAGACTAAACCCAAGTCTAATTATAGCAGCCATGCGGCTGATTACAAAACAAAAATAAAACAGATTTAAAAACCAATTGCCAATCCGCCCATGACAACCAATTGTGTTGTGTACAATATGAAGACTTGAAAATCCCCTCCTCTCTAATTATTCCACTCCAGCTTCCCAAACTTCATTCGCAAACAGGATTGCAAGGGTACAAATAAAGGAAAAGACAAAAACGTTTCTTGTACTTACAACATGTAGAACATAATTCTACCCAATACTACAGCAGCAATCTCTAAAATATCCTAAATTACATGCACACTATTAGGATGAGACACTGCACAGGGAACTAAAGAGTTTGTATTCCTCTTGCTCTTGAACCGGGGGTGCTCTGAATCTACAGCCCGAGGGGAGAGTTTCAGACTGAAAGTGAAGGGGTTGGTTTGTGCTATCCAATATAGAAAATACTGTACAACTAGCTTGCCATCAAAGGGGTTTACCAGCCACCTTCAAGACGCACGTTGGAGTTGCGAAGAGGTCACATGTATTTCTGTTGCCTCTTGGACACTGCACACACAAGTTAGACCTGATTCCTTTCATGAAGTGCACTGCGTTAAAAATACCATATTTTATTTACCACTTCCTTTGTCTAGGGCCTTCATGCACGTCCTATGCCGGTTTCCTTTTATAAATCATAATCCACTCAAATGTGGCGTAGCTTTGGCAGCTTCATGTCACACCTAGCCTGACTGGCCAGACCCAGATCCAGATGTTGGGTCCGGGAACTCATCATAAGCAGGGATCAATCCACGGGCAGGATACACGTTTGTCTTTCAAATAATATAATAATATAGGATAGCGCTGCAACCAACCAGAGCAACGCTGGTTGATAGATTCAACTTTTGCGTAGCCGGTCGACAAAACTCTGAACACATCTTCCTTTTATAAGAATGACTTCAATGTTCTTTCCTCTTCTCAAAGAAAAGTTATCCAGAGTTGTGGCCAAAGCCGATTCAAAAGGCCGCTGTTCAAAAGCAGCAGCAGCAGCCATCTTCTTTGTTCTACAGTAGCAGGGAATTCATGCAAAATCGTCGCATGTTAGGCACGCCCACCGACTCTATACACAATGGGATTGGCCTGACACATGGTCCAAAAAGTAAAAAAAAAGATGCAAATGGCTGTATTCAAAACTACAGTCCACAAACAAAAGGTGAGTTACGGTAAGTCTGGGCAAAATGGAGAGACTCTTATATCACGATAGTGTAGTGTTGACTATTGGTGGCACAATGAGGTTTTTGGTAAATAATAATCAGTAATGTGGACAAACTCATCTACCCATGCTCAGAATCATCTTCATGTAGCATGCTAATGATTACTATATCATCAGCAAATTTCAGAATCTACCTATGCTGTTCCCCTCTCGGACTACTGATATAGGATTATTAGCTGCACATGTTTTTGGTTATGTAACAAACATTAACCCCAAATTTATTTTGCTGTGCTAATGTTATGTTCTTCTCACCAGCTGTATTAGTTTTTGTTGCATAGTTGTTCTATTCTCCCAACATGTCTATAATGTTTTATTTAGTCTCTTATGTAGCAGGAAACAAGTATCAGCATGAACACGTTTTTTTTTTTGTAGTCTTTATTCAAACCACTCCTGCAAGCCAAGCCTTTTATCTGCTGCTGGTGCTTTTTTAAAGGTCCCTGAATGCTGGCTCCTGCCTGGTATCGCCTCAGCCCAGCCTGCTGGAACAGCTTTGCATGGCAGCCGGTCCTGAGTGATTGCGCTGCTTGTTAGTCTGTCTTTGATCATTAGACGGAGCAATGTCACCGCCTTTACTGTCATCTATTATAATTTGGCTTGTGTCACTTTGATCTCAACAAATATCCCAGTTTTTGAAGGCGTTGTTGGACCACGTGCTGCGGACTTTCTAGCTTCCCATTAGGTGTTAGATGTCTGGGGATGAATAATTTACCTGAGTGGATTTTTCTCCTGAATGTTCTCTCCGCTAAAACCAAGAATACTGAATCCACAGACAGGACGTTTAGAGTGAATGAGAAAGGGAGCGCGTAACTTATAAATAGCTCATCTTTGTCCCTTGGTGGTGGCACCTACATCTGTCCAGTCCATATGGTCCTGTTGGTCTGCCCAGAGAATTCCTACTGAGTCAAGGAATTTTGTGATTGGTTATAGAGGGCAGACACACACACACACACACACACACACACACACACACACACACACACACACATACACATACACACACACACACACACACACACACACACACACACACACACACACTCACAATCCCCCTCTCTACAGACCATGCAATATGGACATCTGCCAGGACTATGCTATATACAACATAGCAATATGCAGCATATTTATTATTTCCTATTTGCATATATTTTGTAATTTTGTATTTCACTCTTATTTTTAACGTGCATTCTGACTTTCCCTGTGCTGTATCATCACCAAGTAATATAATATACCAACCAATTCTGATTCTGATTAATATACTTCATCTTCAAATATTCACATGACAAGGCACAATGGCTTCAAACGACATATTTACACAATATTTCCAACCAACAGGGGGTAGGTGCTCAAGCCATATACTTACAAGGGCACTTTAAGACCTGTTTAATATCACATTAAATGCAATTTATTACCCATTTCACAATTATATCAGTCAAAGAATAACATAATATCACAGGCAAGATTTGGCCTACAATAATTTCTTAAGTAGCCTACATGTACTGACAGTACTGACATTTACATTTTTGTCAGTACGTCCCAGCTGCATATGACATTTTGAATATTAAAATCACTTTAGACTCAGTGGCATGAATATGGTTGCTATAATCTTTTTACAAAAAAAATGAACATCTACACATTGTTATTTAGCTCCAATTTATTCATAAGTAGGACATTTTAGCCAAAACGTCCTTCCACACAAATGGATCTCTTGTTGTCCTCCTTAGTCACCCAATAAAAAGCATTGAGGAAAGTGATCAGCTGTTATCAGTGTGTTGGTGGATTGTAGGTGGTATGGACATTTAAGTAATTTGTGCTTTTTTGCCCTAAAAAGCAATCTGACTGCAAAAAGCTGAACATTATCTATGCATGTTCATTTATATTTATATATTCATGTTTTAGGAATATGAAAGTATGCTTTTATCACTTTAAGGTACAAGGCGTAGTGTTACAGAGGAGGAAGCCCTTCGGGGAAATAGCCGTACCTTTTGAAAGGGGACATGTTCTTGTAGCAACGCATTACAGGTGTTATTATTCACTCTGGGGACATAGTAAAACATGCCAAAATGTAGAATATGTGTATCGCTGCAGGGGTCGTACCCTACTACAAATCCCTTGTACTGTTAAAATTACACTTTTTTGTTTTTTCCCATTTTATTGTCCTCTACCCATTCTTTTCTGTACTGGTATACACTTATTTGGAAACTTGGTGCTGAATTGTACATGCTCCTTCTCCAATCCCTCGTTGGACAACTACTCCAATGGACAGTTCTTCTTGTGAAGATCTGGACTTAAAGGGACAAACTGGGATGGATGGATGGGTGGGTTGAGGTGTGGGAGACCTTTTTATGTTGCTTAATTTCTGCATAACACAGCCATATATTGTTTGTACATATTTGGTTTATTATGTGCTGTAGAAAAATGCTACATTGTTTATGGAAAATCAATAAAGATTGTGAAAAAAAAAAATGACGTTTCTGTCTGCAGACGTGCACGTTTTAATTTTTTACTGTTGCAAAGTGGGAACACTTCAACATTTGGAGAAAGGTGCTCATCTTTCCAACAGAGATTTCCGATGACCATCAACCTCAGCTGAGCAGAGCTGGAGTCACGTTAGCCTAGCTAAGCATAAAGACAGGAAGCTAGCCTGGCTCTGTACACATAAAAAAAAAAAACACTTACCAAGACATCTAAATGTGCATTCAAATCGAGAACAGCCCTGCAACAAATCAACAGGGCTGCACTGGTGCGGGTGTGTGGTTTCAGGTGCAGGTGGGACAATGAAAGTAGTGATGTCCAAATAATGCTTGTTTTGGTGGAACATGTGTATATTCAAAAGTAGTTTTAGTCGTGCAACAGAAAACTCAGATTGCACAGCATTTTTTTTGATGTATTTTACATGGCAATACAGTATTATAACAGTATGTAACAGTTAATCACTGTATATTCAGTTTCTCACTCTAAAATTTAAAATACTGTATCACTGATTTAAAATTAGCCAGCATTAATAGAATCACCCATATTCTAAAATATTTCTATTAACTACAGACAAGAAAATTGTTTAAGATTTGGTGAAAAGAAACATGACAAAACAGGTGTGTTAGGGATAATTTAACAAGTTCTAAAGAGCAATAAAATAACACAATGGCAATATTGAAATAAAACATTGAACAATAAAAATTTAAATATTGAACATTCGCATAAACATTTAAAACAGAAATCCAAAAACTTCTTAGAAATCTCATCTCTATGGCCTCCAGAATCCCCATGGGAGGCCTGAAATTAACATTAACAATTACATTGATTACAAATACTTCGTATTACAGTACATGTTAAGAGGGTCTAAGATGGGGATGCTGGAGTTGTGTCAAGTTAGTTTGTCTAGTTTGTCATTATTTATCATGAAATTATGATTAATTATGTTATACCTAGCCTGATGTCGAGATTAATTATTTTTGAAAAGTTACCTTAGATGATTTGGCAAAGCAATGACTGGAATATGGCAGCTTTCCACATGTCACTGATGAATATCTTGGTCATTATGGCAATTGAGAGAAGTGAAAACATATAAAACATTTTAAATAAGATCCTTAATTAGTCCCACAGGGGGACGTTTTCAGTGATATTGCACCAAAGGGAAAGTGCAATGACAAAAGCATCGGTAAAAATGCAAGAATGAAGCAGTTAAAACAGTTGAGTGTACAGACAGAAAGTTCACAATTTGGAGTTATTGATATTACATAAGATGTGCAATGATGTTGCACATTAGTAAATTGTCACATATGGTGCGTGCGGTCTACTTGGAGCAGTGTTGATTATAAAGTCTGACAGCAGCAGGTAAGACGTGTGTTATCTCTCCGTCACTGCACAGTAAGTATAACTTCCAAAGATTACTGTCGGTAGATGGATGTGATTTAATAATAGGTTATTACCTACTGTTGAATTATAAAAAAGTTAAAAACAGTGTTTTGAATACATGACATTTTGTCTCCGTGAAGAGGTTAAGACGGCCTTACTGTCTCTCACCTTCCCCCTCTCTTCCTCTGTCTCTAAAGAATTTATTAGGTCATATCTATCATATAGCATACATGAGAGATGTGATATATCATTGTCCCCACTGGAAAGGTAAGTGATGTTCCTGGCTTTTGGGAGCTGCCCCTGCTGGGCCACACTTGACTAAGAACAAAGGAACTGCTTATCACAGTAAACTTGAATAGAATTTGCACTACCATGATGTAATACCTTTACCTGTGACCTTGACTAAATCTGAAAATTCAGAGGTGGGACTTGATCTAGAGAATACATTTGACCAATAGGGAAATATTTAATTTGAGGAAACACCCTCAACTTCTTTGGGATAAAATTGGGATGTGGTGATGATTTCGGGACTGGTCTCATGCGGCTCCATCAGGATGTATGGATCAAGTCTGTTGTCAGCTGCAGTGTCATCGTGTTTTGTGTCGCTTTGTCTTATCATCTTCATCATGCTGTTTCATTAAACCTTTTCTTAATTCTCAATTGGACCCTCAGCCTCTCTTCGTCCTCATCAAATCAAAGAACACATGTTAGATTTTTTCTAACGCTACCCATTTCAAAATGTGTGTAGGTCTCCGTTGGCTTCCTCTTTTCTGGAATCATTAGTGCCTCTTCCTCTGAGCAGACCAATTCTGCAGTGGTCGTCAAATCATAGTTTTCAAACTCTTCCCTGTTATCTGAAAGAGATAACTGTACAGAGGTAATTAATAATTCAAGTAAATTGCAATAGATAGAGAAAGTCTGGGAAGCCTTGAACACACAGGGGGTTGAAAAATAGAGCAACACATAAGGATTACTGCGCCTGCCCTGAATACTACTAATATGACAATAACATACCTGACTCTTTTCACTTGTTGATCAGGTTTATTATAACTGTTATTGTGATATGATATCCTTCATCTGTGCATTTTCTTCTCTCAAACCTCTTGCCCACGTCTTCTGATCTTCCACTATACATCAAACCAACATGACACACTGTGTGAAAGCTGTCAAAAAATACTGCTCTTTTGTGAGGATGCAGTATTTTTAGTATTGCAAATTCCTGCATATTCCTGACATTTTGTAGAAGATGGGATAAATAGTGAAACAAACAAGCAAAAACACCAACAGTTTACCTAAGTTACCCTTGTACCAAAGTACCAAATTAATTGTGATACAAATGTGATTCAACATGTCTATGGAATGTGTTTAGTCCCTGTTTAAGCCAATTATAAACTGCTAATGTCAGTTGTATGTAACGTTGGCCAGGCTTATGGTCAATTTAGCTTCAACAAAAAGTAAAACAAAGTTACGCCAGACCCCTCCATTTGCCACTGGTGTGTGTGTGTGTGTGTGTGCACAACAACCCTGCCTGCAGATGCGTTCCACTATATCCATTCTAAGATACTTCAGAGCCAGATACTGTCACACTGCTGTGAAACGAACCCCACAGCCAGAGTCTGCGTCAGAAGCTCTTGAGTAACAAGACTGTGTTGGCAGCCGTGTACTTTAGAACTTTGTTTCATGGCTCAGGCTGAGACTTCTTGTTTTTCCTCCTTATAAATATGGAGGAACAGTTGGTGGAATGGGCCCCGAGGTAAAACTGCAGTTGACTTTCGAGAATACAAGTTGTTTTTCGGTGTAAAGACAGCCTAAAGCCGAGAGAGACCGCCAAGATGGCACAGCCAGTGTTTGCTAAAAAAAAAGGTGCATTTACAGGCAATTTCTAAGTGTTAAAACACAGTCTGTGCATCAAATGAGTTCCTCGTTGACAGTGTTAGATATATATTGACTGATGGGATTCAGCTAAGCTTGGTAGTCAGTCCAAGAGGACACGTTTGACGATTAAGAAGAAAATGTTTTTTTAAGCCGTTTGGAGATAACGGGAGGTTTAGATGCTGTCAGCTGGAGAGCCATGTGATCCAGAACATAGAGACATAGCACGTTAACACTCATGTTGTCCTCAGGTCAAATTTGACCCAGTTCCAAAGTTGCTACATCAAAAATATGGTTTTCTTTCAAGCAAATTGCCCCCGAAATAATATGGATGGTTCCATACAAAGTAAGATGAATGATCAGTTCACTACTTTAATTGAATTTGGGGTGTTTTATTATATTTAATAGCATTTGAAAAAGCAATGAAATGGTTTCTAAATCCAGTGCGTGATCATCCACTCAATAGTAACTATCTGTCAAAATAATTCATAACTTCAGCTTTTTTTAAACTAAAAAATATAGTATAATTTCATATAAATGCAATTTACCATAAAATATTGTAAAATTTGTGTTACTAGTAGTAGTAGTGAACAAAAGCTTCTAAAAAACGGTTAACCCGGGAGGACAAAAGTTGCATGGTCGCAGGAAGACAACACAAGGGTTAAAGACAGTGTCCACAGGGACTGCCAGATAGTTTGTGCAGTGCTTTAAATTAATCTATTGTCCTTTATGATATCAGAAATACTGTGTATACTGTCACAAACTGGCTTACAGACTGGAAAGGTTATATTTTAAGTGCTCATATTATAAAAAATAAAAATCACTCTTTCTGGGATTTGGGGTGTTATTTTTTGTCTCTGGTGCTTCCTCACGCATACAAACTTGAAAAAAAAAAACTACCCATGCTGTATTGAGTGAGATCCGGTTTCTGAATGTCCCCTGTCTTCAGTCTCCAGGTGAGCTGTTCAAAATCTGCACGGTTTTCTACGTCACTAGCTGAGACGAGGTGGCTAACTGTACCACATGCTAGCGCTAGAATGCTAACTTGTTCTCAATGGCAAAACACTGCTACAACACACTAGTTCACCATAATCTCCAAAACAACTACTTCCGTGTCCCTGTTCTGCAGGTATTCCACAGAAGAAGTCGGAAAAATCTTACCTAGCTACTGAGCATTTGTATCTCTCAACAAAGATAGTATATAAGCAAAATATCTCACCCTGTAGCTAAAACACAGACCTTAACACACAGGGTGAAAACAGGATCTGCAGCAAAAGTGCAGTACAACAAAACATGTTTTTTTTGGAAAATGAAACCATGGAAACCTATTCTGGTACAACCTCAAAATACAATAATGAACCTGAAAATGAGCAGAATATGGGCGCTTTAATTACATATTTGGTAACATTTCCGACATTAAAATATTTAAAAACTAATAAACCTGTTATAAATGTACTGTGTATATACATATATATATATATATATATATATGTGTATATATATATATATTTAAAAAGATATATACATTTTCATCTGCAGTGATGGATGTTTAACAACGAAGACAACAACTGCCATGATCCAATGCTACTTCACAACGTCATCAAAGTCTGGTTGACCTCCAGTTGACCCCAACCACTTCAGCCTTATAGGAAGTGAAAGGTTCTCACCCAACAGAAATGTTTCTTAATTACCAAACTACTGGGTTTCCTTCCATCATATACCAAAAATTAACCAAGAAAACCTTGTGTCATACTCTTGAAAGTCGTAATCAATATACCACCAAAGGCACCTAAACTCAATTTAGCAATTAACAAACTGCAAAGTTCATGAACTAGATTGGTCAATACCAATCATCAAGCTTCCATTTGTCAGGCTAAGGTTAGATCTAATCTCACTAAACCTGTTTGTCACAAACAAGGGAATATGACAAGGAAAGAGTCCACACAAGATATTTTCTTAAAACAAATGTAATTTATTCAAACTATGGAGGACAAAGGGACAATGGAATGCAAGCAATGCACACTGTAGATGTGTGCTGTGAAAGTAAAGATAAAGGTACTTTATCGTCACAATCATGTAGCGATAGTCCTTCTCTGTATTTTACCCATCCCTCAAGGGAGCAGTGGGCAGCCATTTACAGCCCCCGGGGACCAACTCCGGATCTGAGCCAGTGCCTTGATGAAGGGCAGTTATACTGGAAAACCTAGCACATGTTTTTTTATATTTTGAAGTGTTGATGGTGCGAACCACCAGAAGAGCATGCAAGGTGGATGTCAGTCAGTGGAAAAGAGATTCAGAGTGAATATATAGGCAAGCTTTAATAGACTGGAAAGAGGGAGAAGGATAATTCAACAATAGTTTATACTCTTTTTTTGATCCCCTATGGGGAAATTATAATTTACATTCTGTTGTACACATAGGCCTGAAACACACACACACACACACTCAGGACCTTTACATGCACTAATGGAGATATGTCAAAGTGAGTGGGCTGCGACAGGTGCCCTGAGCAATTGAGGGGGGTTGGGTGCCTTGCTCAAGAGCACCTTGGTGGTGCCCAGGAGGTGAACTGGCATCTCTCCAGCTAGCAGTCCACACTCCGTACTTTGGTGTACGTGGGACTTGAACCAGTTCCCGACCCAACTCCCTACGTACTGAACTACAGCCAAGGATGATTTTTGACTAAAATGCTGCACACCGAGTTTGGCTAACCTTCCCTGCCAATGTCAAAACTACAAATTTGTCAGGTATGAATGAAGACTCTGTAAAACTCTGACCCTTGCAGAACAGACTTCTACATAATGACTTAAAGGATAATAATGAGCTCTCTAACCCTGTCTGTCTTCAGTTCTTCAAACCTCAGCCTATTGTATAGAAGTGCTCACACGCAGACACCGGCTCAAATTCAAAGCTGCTCACTGAAGGAGGCAGGGGACGGGGGGGTTGGCCATCTACCAGGAAGAGGTTTTAATCACGTTTACACTGTCAGAGATGGAGAGGCTGGATGTGAGTGGGTGTCTGCAGAGCAAGGGCACACATTGTTAGCACTTCCATCACAGACACACCCTGTCTAATTAGACAAAACACACTCATCTGCAGCCTCTCTTTTCTGCAGATCTCTATTATAGATGTGTGTGAGACCTTGTGTTATGGGTTTTTTCTTCTGCATAAAGACACACTTAACAGTGATTTCAACACCAATTTCTGTTTTTCTTTTCCTACGCAGGTACCAGGTAAGGGTGGGGGGGTAAAGGCTAACAATAGATCAGCTGCATGATTCCATTTCTAGCCTGTAATGGTTGACAAAGCCTGAGAAAATGAAAATGTGAAAATGTGGCGGCAGTGCACGTGTACCAGGGTGCATGGACACAACTCTGTGAGTAAATAAGAAAGGTCTTAGTGTGCTGAGATGTTTTCTGAACACCTTGTAGATACCACAAAATGTTTTCATGTTTATACCCAGTCATATTCTTCAGTTTCATGACAATGATAACCCTGACTGCGACGGAATATTAACCATTTACTAGCCCACCAGCATGTCTTTAGAATAGTATGGCTAACACAAACAACGGAAGCTAAGGTTACCCAAAATCCATTAGTTGTGTCTAACTACGGAATACGGAATAGCCCAAAATACACAATACCGGTTCTAAAGAGACTGTCTTTCCCATGAAGAATGACACCATCAGTTCTTCCGTAAGAGCCCCGAACTGACAGCTTTTTACATTCCAATGACAACGTGAAAACGCAGTCCCAACGATAACAAATTGTGCAAGGAAATTAGGCATTGGTCGCTCCAGCTCCAAATGACCCAGATAAATTTAAACAAGACCTATGCCTATGACCCAGTAGAAAACATTTTTCCCACAGGTCCATGGATCAGCTGTGATAACATCTTCGTGGGTTGTACGGTCCCTTGTGTGCTGAACCACAACATCCAACTAAGTTAATTGGATGTTACCTGGATGATTTTCTAATGGACAGTATGTGCTTTTATTCCATTTAACCATGCTGTACAGTCCAAAACAATCCCTTTGATAGATAAACTTTGAAAAAGACACAAACAGAAAATGTACTACGGACATCAGACGTCGATAAGATGACTATATCCTTGGACATTTTGTCTCTTGTGTATTGCTGGTTCAAAAGCACAGGGTATTTTCAACCACACATTCATTCTAAAGCTTTAAATTTCTTTCAAAGAAATGTCTACCGGTGTTTTCAATCTTTTGTATGAAGTCTTTTGTGGTGTGGACGTTATGCTTCAAGGTGGTGAGGACCAAAACGCAGAGAAGAGGCAGATAGTAAGGAGAGTGTTTAGAGGAAAAAAAACAAGGCATACAAAAAGGCAAAGAATCAGTCGAAACCTGAAAGTCCAGAAAAGGGAAAAATCACACAGGGAAACGGAGACAAAATGCAAAGCCAAACGGAACGGGGTAAACACGGACAAAGGGAACACAGGGGTTAAATACAAGAGCAAGGGAGGAACAGATGAAACACCAGGTGAATCCCAACAGGGCAGGGACGCCAATCACCGAGGCAGGAAACACAAGGCAGGTAGGAAACCAGACTGTCAACATAAAACAGGAAACAGAACATGCAGACACTCACAAGAAAACACAAGACAGAAACTACAACACAAGACAGGGGAGGAAACTAGGACACAAAGAAGAGGAGACAAGACAGAACAAAAAACACAGAGGAGGAACAGAAAACAAAGCAATATACCAACATTATAACAGTAGAATTGGTTTTTAAAGGGCACAATGGCAGTAATGTTACATACAACAAAGTTAAGGTGTTGTTAAAGGCTGACCATTGCATTTGACTCTTGATCTGTCCTTCTTTAATACCAGTTAATGCAACAAATCAAGATTCAAGATACGTTTTATTGCCATTCAGCAAAATACAGAACACAAACAGGTTCATAAATAGAACTCTAGGACTGTACTGTATATAAAAAAACAGAATAAATAATTTTTTTAATAAAACCATCCAAAGAGCACAATGTTATGGGACCTTTAAATGTCTGTTGCCTCGACTCCGCTTGAATTTGTCCCGTGGGCGGGACTAAGACAAATCTTTAGAAAGTTAACCATCTCTTTACCGACCAACTGGTTCCACTCCCTGGATTCCGTAAAGAACAAAAATAATCGAGCTGGTGAAAAAACTAAACCAAGCAGGACTGAAGGCACTGACCTTTCACAATTCTTTTCTGACCAAGCAATTACAATACATCTATCAATGGATTCACCTCAACCAACCAATCAACTCTCAGATAGATATCCAACTCACCATGTGTAACATAGTAATACCACTGTAAATCTAATTTCTATTTTGCTGGACTCTGTTGTGTTTATCTTTCACCTCTCCATCCAATTCATTCAATTATTAATTATTAATTGAAAAGTCTACAAGCCTTTAAGAAAGACGTGTTCACTATTAGCTTTACAATGATTGTGTAAGATCCCATGAGACACATGAGTATTCATCCCAAGGGAAATTGTTGGATTTAAATGCTATAACATTTTTTATAATATAGTTTGGCGGTCACACCGTTGGTCTCATCGCTCTGAGACAGCTAAGCCAATCAAAGTGATGGATGACATCAAGAGCTCAACAAATGAGAATCAGCTTCTTTAGGAAATGAGGCAGGTTAATAACGTTAGTCTTAGCTGAGAGGTATGACAAAACCACAGGTCCTGTTGCTGTATCATGTCGTGTAGTTTTTTGGTGTTTCCCCTTATTTCAGGTTTGCTTGTGTTTGTGTTGTGTGTGGTTAGCCTCTCATGACTTAAACCTGCATGGTCAGACAGTGGATTGATAGATAGATGGACACCTGTGGACATGTCTGTTAAACATGGTTCTGGTACATCCCCTTTTCTGCAAAATGTCAATGAAAAAAGGTCTGGGTAAAAGGAAAAAAGTCATCCTCAGTGCTTGCTCTTGGTGGGAATTGTTGGGTTTCTGTAAATAACATCACAGAGTGCGGTCTAGACCTGCCCTTTTATGAAAAGCGCGATGAGATGACTGTTGTTGTGATTTGGGGCTATATAAATAAAATTGAATTGAATTTTATTGAATCCTGGGAGATCTCCTGGGAGTATACAATTTCTCACCAGCAGCCTATCCAACACCAACAACTGGCAACCCAAACCAGCCCAAGCACATGGCTGCATGACCCAATCTGACGGATCCCAACTGGTGATGCCAGTCCACTGGCCAGGACTTTATTCATGTTATTCCTTCCTTCCTCAAAGATGGATGGATTTGGGCGGCCTCTAGCTCACCCGGTGGGAGCGTTCGACCCATGTTGGCTGGGTCCCGCAGCGGCCCGGGTTCGAGTCAGAGTTGAGTTTTCTGTTGCACGATTAAAACAACTTTCTAACGCACACATGCAAATCAAGTTCTTTCCTGAGGCTACTTTATGGAGGCACCGTGGATTAGTCCAACGCTTAGCCCCGCCCAAGACAGTTGTGATTGGTTTTAAGAAATGCCAATAAACCAGAACACGTTTTTCTCCCATCCAGTAATGTTGTGTAGACTAGCCGACCCTTCTCTGCAGCACTGTGAAGGAGGGTCTGGCAATGAGAGCCTTGTCCTGCAATACTGTTTATTAGTCCAACCGAATGTGGCACAGCAGCCCACCAGTACATACACAGAAACTAATCAAATTAAAGACACCAGCATGTGACAAAATGATATCAAGAGACAAGATCATATTCACTTTTCCAAATATTCATTTGACAAATGTAGAATTTAGAATGTCATTCTCGCGTAAACTTAAAAGAATAGCACTGTGATAGCTCATGAGTTTTACATATCTGTTGCCGTAACCATGTCATGATGCAACGTCTCAAACTCGATGGGAATTCTAAGACGTTCCCAGGGCCTAGCAGTTAAGACACCAACCAAGGATGTCAACACAATGTCCCCAGTTGAAATCCAGCCTTCTTGAACGGCATTCTCCATCTCTCTCTACCTAGTTTCCAGCTATTTCTCTATCATTACTAATAAAGACAGCCAAGACAGCCAAACCTCATCCAAACCTTAAACTCTACATGACGCAACAGCCAAAATCTGACCGAGACATGTTGTTGTTGGGACCCATCGGGTAGCGGAACTCTAGGAGGCACTGATGCTGGGGATTTAGCTGGTTAACAGCGACCAGTGCACAGCAATGAAAAAAGGTTTCCAAGACTGTTACTTTTAATCAAACCTTTGTGTCTTCAAGAAATCAAGTTAAAGGAAAGACTGGCAGTATTCCATATTTTGTTATTGCCAACAAATCCTGTGAAAAGACCTTTAACCAACAATGTTTCAGTTTGTCGCTGAAGACAAAGATCCCAAGCCTGTCTTTGGACATGAATTCAAAAATATAAGTCTGACAGTGTATGTGGGATTAAGTCAAAATAAACACATTACAGTATGTGTATGTGTGTGTTTGTGTGTGTGTGTGTGTTGATGGTGATGGAGGAGCATGTCACCCATTGCAACAGCGTGGCCCAATGATGTGTTTTTATGATACATCAGTCTGTTATACACACACAGTACTTGTTTTAGATACATTCATTGTTGGTTTGAGTCTGAACATGGGATTAGATGAGATGAAAAAAGAAAAAGTGAATCTATCCTTTAAATACTCTTATTAAGTCAGTCAAATCTTTGTCACACTGTTTTATCGTGTAACTTATGTGAGATCCACAGTTAAGACTTATTGCTAGTAGGTCACCAAGATACAGGGGAAACGTTGATTACAAAGGATTTTAAAGATATGGATTTCACACAAATAAATTTTAATTTGAACTTGACCTAAATATTGGGAGAAACGCAGCGCACTGAGCTGAAACACTGAAAACAAAATTCATGAAAGGTAACAGGAGAAAACTGCAGGTCTTTATAATATTGACTCATCAGCTTTGGGAACATAGCGTGGCAGGATTTTGTGTGTGTGTGTGTCTGTGTGTGTGTGTGTGTGTGTGTTGTGTGAGTGTATGCAGTATCAGGCTACTGAAGTGGAAAGCTTTCAGCCTGGTCACTAAGTGGGGTTACAGCCCAGCACTGATCACTGCACTCCTCTATCCTCTTCTTCACTCACTCCTCTCATCTCTCTCTTCTCTCTCCATGACCTAGCTCTCCCTCCCTCTTTTTCCCCTTTTCCCCCTGCTGCTGTTTCATACTGTCCATCTCTCCCCCTGCTTTGTTTTCTCTTTATCTCCCCCATCTCGCCTGTCCTTTCCATTTCTTCAGCCTTCACTCTCTTAAAGCCTTTTCTTCTCTGTCGTTCCATTTCCCCTCAGGCGTCTCGTTCTCTTCATCTCACCATGTCTATTTCCTTTCCATCGCTCTGCTTCTGTTTTATTTTTTTACTCACTCTCTAATGGCTCTCTTGTCGCCCTGTATGCATCCCTTCAGCTGCAAACGTACTTTATGATGTGCTTCTTCTATGCAATACCACTGCTTAGATGTAATATACATTTACAGGTCACATGGTATGCTGTTGCTATAATGTGCAGAGTTCGTTTAAAGGCTAAGGCACATATTAACTTATATGTGTTTTTTTTAAACATATTTTACATATCTCATGTGCGGAGCCAAATCAAATATGTATGCAATGTGATCCAGTACATCAGTATGCGCTCTGACAGTAAATTATTGCTGCTTCTGTGAACTTGTGTCACCACCCACACAAACTACAGTATTTTTTTTTAGTTTTTGGCAAATAAAGAGCTTCTAATTCTGTTCCAATCTCTCCCTCCGTCTCTCAAAGGAGACTCCGACACTGTAGAGTTGGATATCTTCCTTCCTCTGCTTTCATGTTTTATAGTTTGCTCTCTCTTTCTCTCTCTTCGCTTACTCCTCTCCTCTCTCGTCTGTCTCCTTGATTACTCGTTGCTCTCATGCCGACTCCTATCTGCCAACTTGAATTAAACCACAATCTCAGCTGATGGGCTGGGTTTGTACAGCCCGATGGAGTGTGTGCATGTGTGTGTGTGTGTGTGTGTGTGTGTGTGTGTGCGCGCACACAGCATAGAGGATGCTTGAGGCTGGAAAGAGTTCCATCACATGTTTTTCCACTCTAATGAGAAAAAAAAATATTAAAAACTCACAGACACACACACCACTTTAAGCCAAACACTTAAATAGAAGCCCAACACTCCACCTCTACATGCGGACACTAATGAAGGGCCCTCAGGCAAGACACTTAACCCCCAATGCATCAAAGCCATTGTTTTACAATGGTGATTACCCATCATGATAATGATGAAGGAAAACAGCTGCCTGCTGAACAGCACCACTTTCCCTGGAAGAAGGTGTCAATTTAGCCTCTTTGGGTTCCCCGCTTCACTGTCGCCTGGGTTTGAGTCTTCTCCCACCCTATGAATCACCTTCATATACATTTATTCTGAAGGGTGATAATTGTGTGACAATTGTAACACCGGCCTAAGGTCTAGTGGCACAGTAGCAAAGAGTGGAATGCTTACAGTATGTGGGTAAAATGTGCTCAAAAATCAAAATCAGGGGTTAGGGTTAAGAAGAAGTTATTCCAATTCCTCCTGAGGGGAACATGAATGTGTGTTGCTAGCATGGGTAACAACGGCTTCAGATACAACAGCAGACAACTACATAAGATGCTGATACACAGACTAATTTGCTGAATCCAATAACACAACAGCAGTCAAGTAACTTTTTTTTTTTTTAAAGGTGCCCTGAAAACCATCTTTCAACCTTGTTTCAAGCCATTCTAGTGTGGTATAGAAAGCCTGCAGGAAGACAGGAATGACTTTCAACGAGCTAAGCTGCTTGACTCTGATTGGCTAACAGCTCGCTAATGAGAGCTTGGCTATCAGCATCTGGCTGTTGACAGTTGTGCTGGGCAGAGGATGCTCATGAATAGAACTATTCATGAGGAGCTCATGAATAGTAATGAGCTCAGGCAACATGACATCAGACTGACCAGCTGTTGCGATTGGTCTGACTTTGCCTCTTATTTCTTTTCAGTGGCTAGAGGAGGTAGCAGTTCATTTTCACATTCACGACATATCCCACACACATATGGACCTGACATAGTTAAAAAAAAAAGAAACGCAAGTAAAAAACGGTTTTTTGTGGCAGGGCACCTTTAAGATTATTTTTTGGCCTCCATGTTCAGAGTTAAGAACACCAACACGAACTCAGTATTTCAATTTTTTTATTTGCAGCTATGGACTTTATAGGTCAACCTTTAGCCACTACCATGCCTTCTTTCTCAGGTGTTTCTTTTTTCTTATGTACCCCTTACCACTGGAGCTCCGTGATGCCGTTACACACTGTTACTGGGAGATTTGCGATGCTACTGAAATGGCTTTACAAGTTGGCCTAGTTTATCAGAGAGCCTGGTGGGGATGCAGCACTAAATGGTTAACCAGCCTTAAGAGATGAGAAGGCAATGAATAATCTCTCCTTCAGGCAAGGTGCATTCATCTGTCGGGAGGAGCCTGGAAATCCTTCAGAGCGTCTAGTCTGTGTGTGCTCACCAAGCAGCTGAGCAAAAAGTCAGTGCTCAGTCAAAACCAATATATGGAGTTATGTTTTGTGAGGCTACGCTTTGCATTGATGGAAGACAAGCAGTTGGCATGATGGCCTTCCACGGAGCCTAGTCGTAGAAAGCTTTACTTAATGTACTGTATAGTCTGCTTCGTCTGTAAGTGGCCAGAGCACTTACACTGGATCTGAATAGTTTCTAATGGGGTCTGGGCTATTGCTGCACCGTTAAACCCTCTGCTAGCAGCTCTCATCCGTATGGGAAGATTCCTCAGACGACTGCTCAGCCTACAGTTTGAAGCAGGGCGATAAAGATGGTCAGGTCAGCCTGGGAGCCGGTCATGTCCTCACAGCTGTTAATGGCCACACATTATAAATGCTACTTGACATTTTAAAATAATTCAAGTGGTTTGATACCATTTTAAAAACCAAAAGTAATCTTGAAAATGGTTTTGAAAGCAGTCATAAAAAACCACGACAGGAATTAAGAGAAAACCATAGTAAACAACACGCACACTTGTTGCATGATGACATGGTAGATTAATAATTTAACAAGTCCACCGGACATCAATGCCTCACTGTTCTCAACTCTTTTGGAAGCAGACATGATCTTGGACTCTCCTAAAAAGCAACCCTTTGGTGCAGGCTAATATCAGGACAGGGCTAGTTATGATAGGAATCATTTAACTTTTATTCATACTCGAGAGATCATTGAGCGACAACCCTTATTAAAAATGTGATCAATTCAAATAATATGGACAAAAACACAAAAAATAAGCAATTTTTAAATTGTCCAAAAGGCCCGAGTGAGTTGATTTCATTGAAGTGTTGTAATTTGTTCCAGGTGTTAGGTACACTAAAGTTAAAAGCAGTTCTTCCACGTTTGGACCATGAAGCAAAAGCCAGTCCGCAGAGTGAATCGGATATTGTCCCTCTCAGTAACAAATAAGTAAGTGTCATGATTTGGCTTGCTGCCTCCCCAGTCCTCGTGTGTTCTGTCTTTTTTCCCTCTCCCTTGTGTTTTGGTTTGTCATCTGTCTGTCATGTGTTGAGTTGTTGTGGCGATCCTGGGTCTCTCCCCCTCCTTGTCAGGACACCAGTGGCTTCTTACTCCCCTGACGCAGATCCAGTAATGTCCGCTCCTGTCTTAAACACCAGCTTTCCAACTAGTCTCTGCCAGATGGTCTGTTCAGCCAAGTGGTAACACTCGCTACGGCGAGCCTAAGAGTTTCTTGACAGTCTTCCTTTTGTATCTCTTGTTTGACTTGGTCTGGTTTAATTTTTTTGGCTCCTGTTCCAGATACCCACTTCAGTCCTGAAAGCCCAGTTTGCCTGCCTGAATTGTTTTTTCGGACATGTCTGTCGCCGGTCTGCCCGCTCTCAGCCCCAGAGGATTCAAAGCCTTGTTATTACCTTTATGTTCAATAAACCTCTTTACCTGTTTCCAACCTTACCTCTGTGTCTGCTCCTGAATCTGGACAGTTTCAAGGTAGTTTTCCAACAAGAGCCATATACAGTTAGATAGGTAGATAGATAGAAAGATAGATAGATAGATAGATGGATAGATAGATAGATAGAGTATGTGCCTGTAGCTGTGCTTGCTGAGGATCGATACTGTTATGAAGCCCCCTGTCATCCTATCATCTACTGACTTGATGCAAAATAAGCCTAAACGGTCCATGAACCCAGTAAAGAAAGTAAAATAAAAGAAGGGTACTAAACAACAGTTGGCGACACATTGAAGAACTGCTTGTTCATTCCTAAGGCCATACTCTGGGGCTTGAGCACCCACGGAAAATACTGAGCACACCCACGTGTGCCAGACTGCCAATGGGCTACATTCATTTAAAATTAAACATGGCAGTTGGTGCTAAGTGGATCATCTGTCATAGTGTGATTGGTTATGTCGCTGTCAGTCCCCTGCTCCATTGATTCTTATTTTCCCATGAAACTGATCGCGGTTACTTGTCAGGTAAACTCTCCATTTCCAATCCTATCTGTATTTGTGAGAAGTGGCGCTGTACCGAGTTGAAAAAGGGCCCATTTCACAGCTCTATTTTATTAGTTTTTTAAAAGGCATGCGTCCGTGAGCACCCATGGAGGAAAACCTACAGTTGTGTTCAAAATAATAGCAGTGCAACATCCTTAACCTCATAACTCATATTTTTGATGTGATATTGAAGTGAGTCCCATTCCTTGCACGTCTCAACATACAAATGTTAATTCCGATTGAGTCTGCGTGGACATGAATGCACCTTCATGAGAAGGGGGATGAGGTTTAGACATCCAAATAATGCCGTCCAAGCAAAACTATAAGTGACACAGGTACAGTATATACAATATATACAGCACATATGTATATCATACACCCGCACATATCTTCTGTATGTAAGAACAGGATGACCTATACTTCTAGTGATGGCCAAGTGATTCCTTATGAAGCATTGTGAACCGTTTTCATTTATTTTCTGAGCCCACCATATGGTAATCTTGGTTTTGAGAAAAAAAGCTTAAGACAATTCAATGTGCTTTAACAATTGGTTGAACAAAGAGCTCCTAGTGGGCTCAGAGAATAAGTATATGCATCATGAAGCTTCGTGAGGCTTCGTATGGCCATCACTACCTGCAGTATATCGGCGCATAGGGATGGCAGCAAGAACCAACAAAAAAACCTTCATGAACACCAATCATCCGGGGATGTGAAGTGGACAAAGTGGATGAATCCGAACAAACACTAGAAAACTCTCTCTCAATGAAGGTCAGTCAGTGCAGTATACTTCAAAACAGAAGCTCCTGGATGGGTTGATAACGGCTAATTAAATACGTACCTGTCCTCGTTAATGCCTCTTTGATAGTTTTCATTACAATGTTAAAACGTAACGTGTCTGATTCCACTTTGGATTCTTGTTTGAGGAAATGTGTCATGTACTAACACTCAGCTGCGTTGTGATCATTGCTTGTATTTTTGGAATATGTTGAAAACAGAGGATTCTGCTCTTCTTGTGAATGTCTATCTCTTATATATTTTCTGAAAAAGACTGAATCATTCATCTTTTATCTGCCCTGAGCGCAGCCCCAGTCATGGTCTTGCTACTCACTGTGTGTATTATTTATCATTTCAAGACTTAAGTACTTGTGTCTGTGTTGCTTGTGCATGTTTTCAAATAGCATAAATGGACTTCTTTATGGAATGCGGTTCCGTAGAGGGAGTCTCTTCATAAATGCTTTAAATGTTCTATGATCTGTCTTTCATCCTACCAGTCTTTTGACATGCAGCAGTTGTTACATTGCCTGTTTGTTGATCTTGAAGCTATGATGTAAAAAGTCAATAAACAGCAGTGAACCCTATGAAGGCAAATCTTTTCCAGATATTACCTTTTAACCCTTGTGTTGTCTTCACTTTCGGGACCCTCTTGTAAACCCATGACTTATTTGAGGTTAGGGCTAGCTGAAACAAAATTTTACTTCAAAATCTATCAAAAAATATTGTCTTTATCTCAATTTCAAGCAATTGAAATAACATATATGTTTATGCAATACAATCAGTTTCTACTAGCACACAATTAAAAATGGGAGTGTGGTTTGTTTTTTGTCATGAGATTATAATGTATATTAAAAATCCACTATGTGATCATTCTTATCTTGGAAAAAAATGACAGTGGTCATATCCAGAATAATTTTCTGAATTGAGAAATTTATGTTTATCACAGAAAACAAGGTAAGGCCGTTCATTTTCAGGTATAAAAAATGTATATTTGTACCAATTTTCTTCTTGTAAAAATTTGAAATGGGTCAAGAAAAGTCTCAGACAATGGTTTCCAGTGCTTTATGACAAGTTGAAGAGTTGTAATCACACATGCCGGAAAAGCAAAGTCCAAAAGTAACGAGGTTCAAGAAACAAAACCAAGATCTTTCAAACAGGAAGTAGACATGACAGTAGCCCCCAGCCCCAGCTTTCCTTCATGCAACTAAGGTGGAAGATGGGATGTACATATCTTCCTTGTCCTAGGACGTTTTAACCTGACAGTTACAGATACAGAACATACGAGGTTAAGCACGGAGGGGGAAATCTCCAGTTTGGAGGACGGTCAGTTGCCCTTTTGTAGGCGCAGAGTTGCGGAAAAGAACCTAGACTAGGTTTGGCTGCTATGGGCACCAGGTCCTGGGCCAACAGAGCCCCTACTTCCTTCTCCAGCATGGGGAACAGAGACGGCTGATTTTTCATTTATTCAGTCATTTTCTCACACAGAGATTTCTATCAATTCTAATTGTCCGTTGATTTCTTTTGGTCGCATTGTTTTTTCTCATTTTAATGCTCTTCACAACATGGAAAAGTGGATCGCCTTGCTTTGTGCAAATGTTTTTTTTTTTAATTGAAAACAACGTTGGTATTTAGCCTACTGTACAGTGCTAGGCAATACGGCCTAAAAATATAATCCCCAATTAAAAAAAAAAAATCCAATTTCAGTTTTAAATGTATTTTTTCCCCCTACTTAAAATCAATCTGCAGATGACAAAGAAATTGTTCTAAACAAGTTTTAACTGTGTTTTGTTTCGAGTCATACACACACGCACACACATGGGGCATGTACTGCACATCTATATACCAATATATCTATATACTAATATATATATATATATATATATATATATATATATATATATATATATATATATATATATATATATATATATATATATATATATATATATATATATATATACTAAGTTTAGTATGGATGTGTTATTACTTAATCTGCTGTAAATAGATGGTAAAGAAAGAAGAAGAAAGGGAAGAAAAGAAACAAAAACTGTGTAAATGTGTGTAGGTACATGCATCTGTGTGTTGTGGTTTGGGATTATTTCCTTCTGTTTAGCTCTGTTGTCCTGTTTTGTGTGTTGTCTTTGTGTTCCCCTGAGTGCCTGTATGTTCTGTTTCCTGTTTTATTTTGAATTTGGGTTTCTGTCTCGTCCTGTTTTTCAGGATTACTTCCTGTGTTCCTAATTACCTAGTGTATTTAATGTCTGTGCTTCCCTTGTGCCTTGTCTGATCCTTTTGTCCTGTCAGTGTTCCCGGTCCTCCGTGAGTCTGTGTGCTACCTTCCCCTGTGCCTGGTTTGGTGTTTTTGTTTGGACTTCCGCCTTTTTCTGTGCCTGGTTTGGATTTTTGCTTGGAGAAGTAAATGACATTTGTGCATGTGCATTTATCTATTTATATGTGTCATTTAAATTATATATATACATATATGTATGCATGAATGTACTGTATGTACATAAATGTTCAAATAAACTACAACTACTATGTATACCGATGTGATTATTCATGCACATTTTAATCTTGCAATACAAAAATTGATGCTGTTAAATAACGCGTTTAACTGACAGCACAAATATTTTTACATACCCCACACACGTTTCAAAAACAGATGCAGACAAATTCACTTCCATTATCATTTATGAACACTGCCAACATGCCAATTGGTAACACATGAACATGTTGTTTATCCTCCAACTCCAGCTGGAAATATGTCATGTGACTTCTTAGGTTAGCTGTGTTGCTGAAATTTATATATGCAAATAGTGCATGGTACAGCTTCCATGTTTTACAGTATGACTCATTTACAGCTCTTTCTTCCATTTACTCTTTATAAGTCAAAATGAGTCCATGTGAAAGGGTTAGAAAATCAGCTCTATACTCTATACTCAATTTCAGGTAAGCCACTCCAATTTGACACAGCTTAACAATGGCGTCTACGTTTCAATAATGTTGCCCCAGAAAGAAATCACTCTGTGGATTCATTGGACTTAAATTATAAATAAAACCTGTACATAAACCATGTCTTGGTAAGGCTCAGCCTTTAAAGGGATAGTTCACTTTATTTTGAACAGTGTTAGCTCTATCAAATGTCATCTAAGCTATCAACCACTATTGTCCCTGTTAACATTACTAATCCGCAGGTATAATGCTCTTGTTTCACTTCCATTCATTTTGAGGATTTTAGTGAAATGTAAATGTCCATCATTCAGTCTATTTGGAGTACTCAATTTCTGTTATATGCCGTTCATTAAATAATTTTTTGTTTTGCATGTTGAGGGTTACATAGATTTTAAACCTTTTTTTACTTAAAGGAAAAAAATACCACTTTTAGTGACTTATAACAGGCTTGAATATTTTATTACTTTACCCAAAGCACCCAATGGCTCTTCCAAAAACCACATTTATGCAACATAACAGTGGATAAAATGCACTACAATGTATTACAACTATGAGAATTGTACTACATTATTATCCTTGCAACAATAATGTCAGTGAGTGACCAGCAATTATATAGTATTATGATACTTATGAGTCATTATAAAATGCTTTATGATGTGTTGTGATTATTGAAAGGAAACATTGTGAATATTTAGGGTGCTTATAACTATAATTATACAGTGATATACGCAGATTACGCATTCTAATGTGTAAAAGTGTCTTCATACTGCATCAACAGATCAGTGTTAGAAACAGGAGCTGTAGGATCTGTGTGATTAAAAAACAACATCTGAGCACTGATTTACCGCTCAACGCTAACTTTCTTCCCAGTGAATGAAGCTGTTGCCAGAAGAGAGGATGAAGATGTGTGTCTGAGCATGCAGCACTCTTCTCACAGTGGTTAATTAAACTAAGCAAGATCAAGGGGCGGATTGGCTCAAACTGTTTAGTATCGCATCCAGTGGACTCACAGTTCCCTGTAATCACAGTTTAAGTAGCCTCCACGAGTAGTTGTTTAAGCTGAGAGCCGTTGCTCGGGGGGCTCAGTGAGTTCAGAGATGTTTGCATCAATTCTGAATTTTTCAGAAAAAATTAAAATGCATGTAAGAATATAAAAAATTGGACCACCCTTACTGTTAGATGTTTTAAGGCTAGTCCTAAATTCACGACTCGCTGGTCCCCCAGGGAAGTGTCCCGGGGCCATTTTTCTTTTTTTGAATTATTTCTTATGGTGGCTGTGACTCAGTGGTAGAGCGGTTGCCTGCCAATTGGAAGGTTGGTGGTTTGATCCCTGGGCCTCCAGTCCCATGTTGAAGTGTCCTTGGGCAATACACTGTGTGTAAGGTGTGTGAGTGTAGGGTAGGCTCGGCCACAGTGCGTGAATGTGTGTGAATGGTTCCTGTTCTATGTAAAAGCTTTGAGTAGCTTTTAGTTAAGACTAGAAAGGCGCTACATAAGAACAGTCCATTTAAATTTATTGACGACATACAGATAAAACAAAAGTATAGTATGGGCTAAGTATTGAGCCGCGGAATATTACAGTGTCACATAGTGAAAACTTGCCCTTTAACTTGGAAAACCTGGGGCCATTGTGTTAGGATCTCGTGTAAAGATACCAAAATGTCCTAAATTTTTAAATAAGTTTGGTCTGACAGTGTGAGCGAGCTTTATTGGCGCTTTGAAAATGACCACGTCAATGACATCACACAACCGATGAGCATCAATACCCCCAGCCCTCTTTTATAATAGAGGAGGATGAGGTTAGACTCTTGCTACAAAAGCACCTCGAATGCTCGGTTATATTGAGCATTGTGCAGATGAATTGGCCTCAGTCCTCACAGACGGGGATGGGGATGCAGAGTCCCTCAATGTTTTGAGTTCGCTTTCATAATTCCTTTCATAACTCACCCTGCCAACTCCGTTTTCACCATCCTCCCATCAGGGAGAAGGTTGAGAGCTATTAAGACAAAAAAACCTCCCGCTTTCTCAACAGCACATAACTGCAGAGCCATTCAATCTGTAAACAGCTCTCCCTCCATGAACCAGCACCTCATGAAAGAAGGTTCTCTTGACGAGCGTGTATAATTTGCTTATCTCTTCACACCTTCATACCTTTACACAATACTCTTCTATATGTTTTTATGCCACACATACTAGTTTTATTCCATGTATTGTAAGTATCTATGTATTGTAAGGTTTGTGGATCTGTGCTCTGCATCCCTATGCACCATGTCACTTTAACCTGACAGCTGTCCCTCTACCCAGGTATGTGGTGTGTGTGCTCTCTTTTTTTGATCTGCCTATGTGGGATACCATATTTGAACGGTTGTGCTCATGAGTTTACATACCCTGGCATAAATTTTGAAATTTTTGAAATTGGACATTTTGAAAATATGACTCATCATGCAAAATAACTGTCTTTGATTCAAGCATAGTGATCATATGAAGACATATCTTTTTCCACACTAGTTGTTTGGCTGCTTTTGAAACAATGTTTATAACAGGAATAACCCAAATGGTCTGATCAAAAGTTTACATACCCTTGAATGGCCTTGATACGGACACACAAAGGGACACACACAGGTAAAAATGGATATTAAAGGTTATTTCCCAAAGCTATGGCTTTGTAAATTAAAATTAGTCTGTAAATAGTCCCTGAGTTTGTGAGCTCTCACGTGGAAGCACTAAGCAGGCTAGATATTGAGCCATGGGGAGCAGAAAAGAACTGTCAAAAGACCTTCGTAACAAGGTATTGGAACTTTCTAAAGATGAAAAAAGTATATGAAAAGACACCCAAAGCCTTGCAAAGGCCAGTCAGTACTGTTCAATCACTTAGTAAGTAGTGGAACATTCTAGTATCTCTCAATACCAGGCCAAGGTCATGTAGGCAGAGAAAGATATCAGATAAAACTGCAAGAAGAATTGGTGGGGATGCTATGAAGAATCCACAGGTAACGTCATGGGAAATACAGGCTGCTTTGGAAAAGAGTATGGTTGTTGCAAGGAGCACAATACGACAGTAATTGAACAAAAATGAGCTGCGTGATAGAGTTGCCAGAAAGAAGCCTTTACTCTGTCAATGCAACAAATAAGCCCGGTTATAATTTGCCAGAAAACACCTTGACGCACCTCACAATTTAATTTGAAGTGACTTGACCAAAATAGAGTTGTATGGTCACAACCATGAACAATACGTTTGGAGAGGGGTCAACAAGACCTATAGTGAACACAATACCATCCACACCTTGAAGCATGGTGGTGGCACACTGATGTTTTGGGGGTGTGTGAGCTCTAAAGGCAAAGGGAATCTTGTGAATATTGATGGCAAGATGAATGCAGCATGTTATCAGAAAATATTGGCATTCTTCTGCATGGAATCTGCGCATGGGACGCTATTGGACTTTCCAGCACTACAATGGGGACAGGCACAAGGCCAAGTTGACCCTCCAGTGGTTCCAGCAGGAAAAGGTGAAGGTTCTGGAGCGACCATCCCAGTCTCCTGACCTTAATGTCATCAAGCCACTCTGGGGAGATCTCAAACTTACGGTTCATGCAAGACGATCAAAGGCTTTGCATGAACTGGAGGCATTTCGCCAAGATGATTGGGCAGCTATACCACCTGCTAGAATTCGGGGCCTCATAGACAACTATTACAAAAGACTGCACGCTGTCATTGATGCTAAAGGTGGCAATGCACATCATCAAGAACTGAGGGTATGTAGACTTTTGAACAGTGGTCGGTTCATTTTTTCTTTGTTGCCATGTTTTTTTTACACATGGTACCTATATTACCAATTCTTCAAGGATATTCAAACTTTTGAGCACAACTGTATATGTGCTCTGTTTTTTTGTGTGTCTTTGTTGATGTCCTGTCATGAGCCCACCGAAGCAAATCCCTATCTTTCATTTCTTATACGGCACTGTAACCTTTCTTCTTGTGTTTTATCTGTTTTTGAATTGCCCTGTTGCTGAAATGTGCTGTACAAATAAAGCTGCCTTGCCTAGCAACGTGCACCGAGTTGTATAGCAATCAAGTATTGAGTCGTGTCTGAAAGTAATTGCAGCAAATTAATTATGAATGTCAAAATGCTCTCATGGGAGGCCATGAAACTGAACAAGACTTATCCAAAACAAGTTTCATACTGCTGCTTATTTTGGTTATATTCAAAAGACCTTGCTGGGCAAATCTGGATTTAGCACGTTTTCAAAATCCCCAAAAATATTTTTTACTCCTCCAGAACCATAGTAGAACTGTTCACAGGCTGAACAAATAACCCGATGATGTGTAAAAGCGGTGTCTCTTTAAGACAGACTGTAAACGAATTCAGGAAATCTCATTCACTGCTGTATTGATTTTTTTTTAAAGTGTTTCTCCCATCTTTATGGAGGTGAAATATTAAATTGTTGGAGTGCCGCTTTGTTTAAAGATAATGTTGATTGACAGGTGTCTCTGCCCATTACAGTCAGCCCGGGTGATTGTCACCACCTCCCACTGCCAATGTGAGATTTCTGGCTCCAGTAGAGTAGCCTACCCATTGTTAACCTTAGAATTTGAGTTTATGTTCATGTTTTTTCCACTTTGTCTGGCCGAAACTTTAGGTAGGCTGTACCATGGGCCAAACACTGGTTGTCAAGATAGATAGGTAGATACTTTATTCATTCCGAAGGAAATTTTAGGCATTCAGTAGCAAGTCAATCATAAGACAACAAACACACATACCTAAGAATAAAAACTGATGTCCCCTTAGGGGCTCCATATAGAAAAGTGCAGCAGATCATGTTAAAATATTGACTATGACTATTAAATATAAACATAAAACCTTTAAACTGACTGACTGAATAAGAACAAGAACAATATGAAACAGGGAATAACTCATAAGATGTAGATGTTATGACAATAGTCCAGGTCCATAATGTATCCTTTATTAGTCCCACGAGGGGAAATTACAATTGACACTCTGTTGTTATTACACACAGGCCTGAATTACACACACATGCTCAGTACCTATACATGCACTAAGTGTACAGATGTCAGAGTGTGTGTGTTTGTGTGTTGGGGGGGG
>NC_048415.1:26542600-26547833 GCF_013103735.1 Etheostoma cragini
ATGGAAAGGCACCCCGAGCAGTTGAGAAGGGTTCGGTGCCTTGCTCAAGAGCACTTTGGCAGTGACCAGGAGGTGAACTGGCACTGGTTCCCGACCCCTTACGGACTGAGCTACCGCCACCCCCAAATCATATAATAATAATAATCACTGAATTGACCAGTTAACCAACCTTCCATAAACCAGGCGGGGTATTGCATTATGGGAACTTGGTAATTTGTCTGATGCCAATATCCATCCATAAAACTCAGTGGAAGCATCTGTCTCCATATCTGTAGCCGGGCGCAGTGCCCCTAATGTCCGCTAGAGGGCGGCACCGAGGGCCGGGGGGGTGAAGCAGTCCCAGGCAGGCTGGAGAGCCGCTGAGCCGGGGAGAGCAGACAGACACAGCGGAGAGCTGGTGGAGGGAGGAAGGTTTCCTCATGCCGCCGGGCTTTACCGGGAATTAATCACCTGACGTCCAGCGGACTCTGTCGGTTCCGGAAGGAGGATATTACAACACAACAAAATGCATCTTTTGGGGATTTGGACGCTGATGGCGGCTCTGCAGGTAAAAATATCGTTTTACACCGATTTGGATTGGTGGAGGCTGCATTCAGAATCCACAGCCTGATGGCCGTGTAGAGAAGACAGGGGGAGAGGAGAGGAAAGGAAAGGAAAAGAGGGACAATGCATTGGTTGTGCCTGCTTCATTTGACTTCATTTTTAAATCGTCACCATCCTCGGCTAACGTTAAATACCCGCTGACAAAATCAGCCGCTGCGCACGGACTGATTTATCACACAAACAGGGACGCAGTGGACGCTTCCTCCGCATGATCACACAGGAGTTTGGGATAAAGAACATGCGTTCTTTTAGGATAGAAGAGAGGAAGGGAGAGCAGAAATAAGCGTTAATCACATCCAGACACCCTCGGGTGACAGCATCTACAGTGGGACACAATAAATGTTGATTTGTGTTGACATCAGATGTAGCCTACTTTAGTTAGGCTGCAATCCAATTCTATCTATCTATCTATCTATCTATCTATCTATCTATCTATCTCTCTATCTATCTATCTATCTAGCTGCGTTTATTTCTCTATCGTGGTGTCGCTTCCTCGTGCCCTGCAACAATCCCACTTTAAATGCAGAAATGTGGCCCCACATTAACCTGTCATTATGCTTTTTTATGCTAACGTTCAATCATATTTTATGTATTTCTCAGTAGACATTGTGTGATTGAGATAAAGTGTGGCACAACAACACCGTTGGGTTGGCACTAAGCATGCAGAAATGTTACATTTGTGAGTAGAGTTTGGCTTGGAGAGAGAGAGAGAGAGAGAGAGAGAGAGAGAGAGACAGAGAGAGAGAGAGAGAGAACAGAACTGGGGTGCTGTTTGGGCCACCTGCTGTTTAGTCTATTCCCAGAAGTAAGACTATAACTCTTAAAGGTCCCATGCCATGAACATTTCACTTCATGGGGTCTTTTTATTAATACCCGTGCCCCCCCCAGCCTGCCTATGTAAATGTAAATGTACTGTATTTATATAGCGCTTTTCTAGTCTTAACGACTACTCAAAGCGCTTTTAAATCCTATAATTCACCATTCACACATATTCATACACTGTGGCCGAGGCTGCCGTATAAGGTGCCACCTGCTCATCAGATACACACTCACACACACTCCGATGCGCAGCACCGGGGGCAACTCGGAGTTCACTGTCTTGCCCAAGGACACTTCGACATGGCACTGCAGGGGCCAGGGATTGAACCCCAAACCATCCGATTGGCAGGCAACCGCTCTACCACTGAGCCACAGCCTATGACCCCCCCCCCCCCAGTGGCTAGAAATGGCGATAAGTGTACACCGAGCCCTGGGTATCCTGCTCTGCCTTTGAGAAAATGAAAGCTCAGATGGGCCAATCTGGAATCTTGCTCCATATGAGGTCATAAGGGGCAAGGTTACCTCCCCTTCTCCTCCTCCTCCTGAACAGCTAGCTACAGACACAGAAATGGCAAATAGGACAGTTTATTGTAGGACTGGCTCTAGTGGCTGTAACTCTGCACAAAGGCCTAATTTCAGGAAAGAGACTTCAAATACAGTATTAGGGGACCACCAAGGTCTATATAAAAGAGACTTCAGATACAGTATTAGGGGACCACTAAGGTCTATATAACAGATTCTTCAGATACAGTATTATGAGAACACTAAAGTCTATATAATAGCATCCAAAAAGCAGCATGTCATAGAACCTTTAACTGAAAGAGAGACAGAGCAGGGACCCCTACTACTTGTTTATTGATTCTGTTATCCATATCTCTATATCTCAGCGTTTACCGAGATTAATCAGGGAGCCTTGTTCAGGGCTGGTTCCCAGAGCCTTCAGTCAAATCAAGGATGGATGTTGGAAGTTGATCGAGGTTTAAAGTTTGCTCTCCTCCCTTGGGATCATCACCTCCTGTCTGTTGACCTTTTCACCCAATGAAGGGGGGGGGGGGTGTTGATAATCCTTACTTAAAGGGTTACTTCAGCATTTTTCAACCTGGACCCTATTTTCTCATGTTTTATTGTCTAAGTCAGGGGTCTTCAACAGGGGGTCCGCGACCCCTAGGGGGTCCACGGAGGTACTGCATGGGGGTCGCGAAAGTTTTGGTTGATTAGACTTTTTTTTATATTCCCCCCCCTCTGCAATTTTTTCCACCAATTGAAATGTCTTTAAATACACATTAACATGAATTCAACACACTGTACTAAACAGATAAATGGAGGCAGAAGATGTCTTTCAGTCATCAATGCACACATGGCACTATAGGACCAGTTTGATATAACACAATTTTATACAATATATATAATTAGGGGCTCCCCGCTCCATCTTGCCATCAGTTTGGGGGTCCTTGGCCTGGAAAACGTTGAAGACCCCTGGTCTAAGTGACTGATGGGAACAACATTTTTTTGAAATTGGCCCAGCGGCTAAAGAAGCTGTAATGTAACGTTAAACTTTGTGTTGTTGCCACCGACGGGCTCACATTATTTTTCTAAGTGTCTGACAACATTATGGAAAGGATCCCTACAGAGACGGACCTTTTGTTAAAGAGTAAGATCCTTTCAGTTTATGCATGAAACAGCCCCGAAATCACCATCAACAAACCAACCGGACTGCATTTTAAAACCTTAAAAACTTATCAAATGCAGTCTTGGTTCGTCTTTCCACTGTTCCAACAATCACCACTCTGGTTCGGTTGAATTAAACCATTAATTCACCCATTAACAAATGGAGATATGAGATTTTTTTGGATTTGCTTTTTCCTTTTACTTCCAAAAAGAACTGTAGTACTTCTAAGCAGTACGAAGTATATTAAAACTCAGTGACACAAACTCCCCATTCGGCTCACATGCTGTATTTGCCTACCTAAATAATGGATGCTTTCCTTTCCTACTCTTTCTTCAATACCTAACGAATCTATCTCTTTCTCTCCCATTGACCCTGTCTTTTTGCTTGACACGGGTCTTTCAGACGCGGAAAATACTTTTCAATGTGGATTGAAGATGAAACATTCAGTGTAAGAGGAAAAAGTCCTTATTTATAATGAGTTTATTTGATTCACAGCTGCTACATACAGTGTGTTGACCTCCACAACCCTGCTGCATTTTACCACTAACGTTCAACTTGGTAACTTTCCAAAGCGGGTACACAGTTTGCTAAGGGTCGGGTCGAGACTCCAACATTAACACTCTGACAACATTGTGTTCAGAATCTAAAATATTTTTCTATTTTTTTTAATCTGTGATTGTGTAAAAGTGTTCACCCTTTGTGAACTTGTGAATTTGGCCAGCCGTCTTCTCTTGGTTTCCTGGAGACAGACGCTGTGTGCATGGAGGGGAGGGGCTGTGTGTGTGTGTGTGTGTGTGTGTGTGTGTGTGTGTGTGTGTGTGTGTGTTTGTGTGTGTATGAGCGACTGTGGGAAAGCAGGTAAAGGAAATGCAGCTAAACAAATATGCTGAAGGAAGTAAAAGATTTTTTTTTTTTAACATGTCAACAAAATATATGCAAATTCATATTTGATTAGATTAGATTCAATTCAACTTTATTGTCATTACACAGGTACAGGTACAAGGCAACGAAATGCAGTTCAGGTCTAACCAGAAGTGCAATAGCAGTAAGTGCAGGACATGGATATGTACTGAATAAATATAGAAATGAATACTATTATAAACAGAATTTTACAGATGGGTTTGTCCTATGAATATAAATATAGATAAGTATTGTGAGCAAGATTTACAGCTGGATATGTACTGAATATAATATACAGTTGGATATTACTATAAGTAGAAATTTTACAGATGTGCAAATAACATAATATACTAATGGTTTACAGAGTTTACAGGTGAGTATGTACTATGAATATATATACAGGCGGCTATTATTATAGATAAATATAATAAGTTAGGCTAAAATGAGCAGTATAACAGTGATTTAAAGGTAGTACAGATAAAGTTTGGGCAGAAGCTATCCAAATTAAAGTGCCGTGGAAAGTAATTGCATATTACAGTTAAAGTACAGTATTGCAGATGTATATGTAAACAATTGGTACTGTAAATAAACAGTCAGCAGTGCAAATTGAAATGTAAGTAGTGCAAAAAAGTAAGTAGTGCAAAAAGATGCAGATGTAAACAGTTGTTACTATAGTAACAGTCAGCAGTGCAGGTGAACATTAACATATGGCCCTGAGACTGGTTCATGTCAAATTTTAGTCAGGATACTGGCTTGAGTCTAATTATTTTCCAATACTATAAAATTGTATAAAACACCCCCGATTCAATGAAAGTAAGCTGCGAAGAATGTTTTATGGGTTTCATCCAAGGATTCAACCTCCTAATTTTGGGGAAGGAATATTTTTGCTATTAAATTTTTTTTTTAAATGAGTCCAAATTTGACCCCAGGACAAAACCAGGGTTAAGAAAGTGGAACCAGTCAAATGTTCTAACCAAATTACATTTTTGCTGATTATTTTTCTGTCAATCAACATTGATACATTAAGTAGGGTTCTGTAACTAGTAATGATTACATGATGTAACACTATACTATTGAGTTATTATTAAGTAGCCGCTAAGTGCATCTTGTAGTGAGATTGTTTAAATCAATATAATTATTTTGAGTCATATAATATTATATATTGTCACATGAAGTGTATGTACTGACGTGATTGGACAAATTTTTTTTTTTTTTGTGCTGGAACCGGCATGACCTCTAGGT
>NC_048415.1:26547933-26555157 GCF_013103735.1 Etheostoma cragini
CCCCATTTGACGCTCAACATGGTTCTTCTGCTTCACTATTTGGACAACAAACCCCATTAAGGCGATGTAAATCCCCCCTCATGTCCATATTTAGCCTTTAAAACAAAGAACCACATGAGGCCATGTGGGTCCAATGACATTCCTGAGGCTCATAAAAAAATGAAAACTTAGGATTTGCAAACTTGTTTTATCATTAGGTTTCTGTTTTCGCATTACAAGTGGAGTTTTGAATGAGGTGTTTTATATATTGATGAACTACGCTAAAGGCCATCATTAAAAAGTCAGAAAAACGTCAGTGGAGAGGTTGCGAGGGCATTGACGTGTAGTCTAAAATGCCTGCAAATATCGTAATATTCTTCTTATTCCCTTTTCATCTTCATGTTCTTTCCCTTCCCCCAGGTTGGTGTTCTGGCTGAAAAGGCCGAGCCGCTGTCGTCAAGCAAGCTGGTCCCGTTGCCATGCACGCGGGGCTTCACTCAGGAGGAATACTTCATCCGCACGGAGCAGGAGCTGGCCAAGGGACAGGCCGTCTTCAACGGTCAGCGCAAACACAAACACACTCACACACACACACACACACACACACACACACACACACACACACACACACAGTAATAATCCCCTGCTGTTGGGAGGGAGTGGATATTTGAACCGTAATGGAGCTTTGTTGGGACTGAGTGTGAGCCCACTGTCCTTCTGTCTAGTCTGTGTTGGTCTGATCCTTCCAGTTTAAAACTGACACAATAGAAACATCTTTTTTTCTGATTGTTTTGTAAAAGCATTGCTGAACCTTTCCGTCTTCTTCTCAACTTTCCACGAGACTTGTATAATATCTGTACTCTTAATATTACGGTGAATATAGTAAATGCTGGTGTAAGACTAACATCATGCCATAGTCCATTCATAAGAAACTAAGCTGGCATCATTATATTATGCAGCCTTTAATTTGACGAGCTGAACATTTACCCTACTTATTTACAGCCACTGCTCTGTAGTTCCAGCGTGGGAAAAAGTGTATAAGTGCAACAGACCATGCATTATATTACGGGGGGGGTGCCCGGGGATGACTGAGGAAACATAGGGGTGGGAATCACCAGTCCCCTACCGATACGATATCATCACAATGCTTTTGCCACAATACGATATTATTGCGATTTTAATCATACTGCAATATTCTGCGATATATTGCAATTTCTAACCTTTTTTCCACTTTCTAAGTCTTCCCCAGTTTCAAAAGTCCCCAAAAGTCCCCAAAAGGAAACTTTTTCAACATGTGTTTTATCTACAATTATACATTTCTCAGTTTGATCATCTCACTTCAGTTGTATTGCTGCAAAATGGGACAAACTGACCAACACGTAATAAATAATAAAAGATCAATACTTGGTGCCTGTGTATCGATACAGTATTGCCACGGAAAATATCGTGATACTATGCTGTATCAGCCGCTTGTACCCTGGATATCATTCTTTCGGTAATGACCCAGCCTTCATGATCATAGGTGAGGGTAGGAACAAACACTGACCAGTAGATCGAGAGCTTTGCCAGGATACCAGGGTACAAGCGGCCAAAATGGGTTTCCTCAGGAGGGGGGGCTAGCGTCTCCCTTAGAGATAGGGTGAGTCATCCGAGAGGAGCTCGGAGTAGAGTCACTGCTCCTTCGCGTTGAAAGGAGCCAGTTGAGGTGGTCCGGGCATCTGGTGAGGATGCCTCCTGGGCGCCTGGTCCAGGCACGTCCAGCTGGGAGGAGGCCTCAGGGAAGACCCAGGACTAGGTGGAGAGATTATATCTCCAACCTGGCCTGGGAACGCCTCAGGATCCCCCAGTTGGAGCTGGTTGATGTGGCTAGGAAAAGGGAAGTTTCGGGGTCCCCTGCTGGAGCTGCTGCCCCCGCAACCCGATACCGATAAGTGGATGAAGATGGATGGATGGATGAATGGATATGCTGCATTGATTTTTTTCTTCCACCCTTAGAACGAGAGGGAACTGGACAGCTCTGCACATATAATCTGAGTGTGTGGAAGCTTAATAGAGGGAAACATCTTCTATAAATTTGAGGCTGTTTCGCTGTAACATCTTATTGTCACCTGTTAGCTTAGCGCTCACGTGAAGCAGCATGGACAAACAGAGCCACCTTCAACATTGGAATCAGGTCCGCTCGATGTGAGGACAATACGCAATAATGTTGAATATTGCGATGAGTATATTACTTGCAAGAATGCAAAAAACAGGAACTACACAAGGCTACTTACTATCACCAACTCAAATGTATCAACCACTCAGCTCTTTGTGCCTGGAATAAGTTGGTAGGTTCCTCTTTCATGAGACACTAAAGTAGATTTTGATCTCCATAAGGTTAGCCATATGATTGCAGGCCTTTAATAAGACAAATAGGTCAAACTGAACTCCGCAGTGAAAAGTGGCCGTGGGAACCAGTAGCAATCAGCAGGATATTTCTCACTGCTGTGTGTAGCAGAGTGATCAGCATCATTGACTGGGCCCTGGGGAGTCAGCAGCAGGCCGATCAATCAACAGTGTCCATGTGTAGACCAGATGCTGCTCTCTGATTGGTGACCAGTGATGGGAATAACTGCGTTATAAATAACAGTGTTACTTTTTCCGGTAACGAGTAGTCTAATTGGTTACGCTTCCCGTCTTAATGACACCGTTACCTCCAAAAAATGCGGCACGTTACAATAACTGACGCTGTTATATCAGACCAACTAGATCTCTTAGCCGAGAGGCAAAGAAGTTGAGTCAAATTTCATGGTAAGCCAATCAGAGGTCGAGTTGGGCGGCTTGGCGCAGTGCCATGGCAACCATAAACAATGTTGGCTCTAGCTGTTTGCTGCTTCCAGTTTGGTGCTTGAGGGAGTGCACCCATTGGTTGTTGTCAATGATCACATGATGTGATGTCACCACCAAGACTTCGAACCACGGGGGTAAGCGAATATCCGGAAAGCGTACCTCCTATGGGGAGATTCTTGGGCTAACCCCCAATTTCCACCAGATGCTTAACGGCTGCTTTGTCTACCGTTAACACCCACGAGTTTGTCTCGAGGACTTACAAGATTGCAAATCCATGTAGAATACAACCACAAAACCACCAACAGTTTGTTTCCATCTAGAGGAATAGAGGGGAAACAACTCTGTGCTGTGTTTTTAAGGTGTAGTGCAAGGAAATATGATGTGCCATGGCACGGTGTATTTTATTTTGAAAATTAACCGGATGTTTTATTTAGTTTCTGTGCTTAACTTCCTGTCCCGCACTATCTGCCATGTGCCGAATTGTTGCAAAGCTCTCCAGCATCTGGCAAAAATAGAAGTTCTGTAGGTGCTCAGCAGACAGTGGAAATACACTTTACTCCGCAGCCGTTACGCATCCGGTGGAAATTGGGTGTAACAAGCCATCACCTGCCGTTAGCATCCCATTGACTGCCATTCATTTTGGCGTCACTTTAACAGCAAATAAATTTACATCTGAGTTGTTTAAAGACTATTTTTGTCCATTGTTTATTTCTTAAGAAACAAGACAATTTATAAAAGGCTCCATTACCTTGTACCTCATGTTATGGCTCCGTAGTGGATGTTTTTGTAAAAATAGTCTAAACGATTGTGTCATAACCAGGTGACTTTCTGTCGCACAGTAGAGAAATTACCGTATTGTCATGAAAAGTTTGCAGGGAGTTTCGAGTTAAACTAGCTGTTTAGATTTAATTACTAATGTTAACTAGCATTTTAGTTATCAGTAACTAGCCTGTGCCTATGTTATCTCCTAACATACCTACCTTCTCCGTCTCTGCTGATTTGGATCGATTGAGATTTCTCTTGGCACAGCTACTAGAAGACTTACAACTTTTAGACAGGTTAGACAGCTATCACAGGACAAGGGCTTCTAATTGACTTCACCGGTCAATGTTGCAGTACTGGTGTGAGATCTCTTCATTAAAAAACATCAAAAGTCAAAGTCTTTTTGAATTCTCCATTGTATGTAATTTCACAGTCTTAAGAAACCTTCCAGAGCTCCTTTTAACAGGGGTTTAGTAGGAGATAAACTCACTGAAATGGTCTTAGACATGTTTAAAATTGTGTTCTACAGAGCTGAGTCCAACTCAAAGATGTTCCCCGCTGGCTCACGTCTCCGTGTGTGTGCGTGCACTGCTAGAGATGGGCTTTTGGACTGGAAGGTCTCCAGTTTGAACCCCTGGCCTGTACAAACATCTACTGCTGAGATGCTCTGCTGGGTAACAGAAGAAGCCTGTGATTGTAGAGGGCAGCTCCCAGTGTGAACTGTAATCTGAAGCAGGGTTTGGCTGTCTGGAGAAATAAAGGTCAGATAGGGACTATCCACAGCTGGAATGAAATCTTTTTTTGCTGTGTTTTGGGGATTTGATTTTGAAGAAACGTATGGATTATAGATGATAATGTTTTTTTTTTTTGTTAGCTGATCATTAACCGGAAACCGAGAAGCGGTTAACGGAGTTGCGGTGCATCTGTCCAGGAGCAACAACTTGGTGTAAAAATATACACGCAGAACTTTATAAGTGGCGTGTTATCTGTATGCATTTTGAGCTGTCCACTTGTATGAACGTCTACGCTGTATACAGTGGATGTAACCATACACGTGTAATTTTATTGCCATTTGGCGTGTTATCTTATCGTCATTTGGCATGTTATCTTATTGGCATTTGCCTTGTTATCTTATCGCTACTTGGCTTGTCATTTTATCGCCATGTGGTGTGTTATCTTATTGCCACTTGGCGTGTTATCGGCACTTGGCGTGTTGTCTAATCGGCGCTTGGCGTGTTAATGCCACTTGGCGTGTTATCGGCACTTGCCGTGTATATCGGCACTTGGCGTGTTAATGCAACTTGGTGTGTTATCGGCTCTTGCCATGTTATCTTATTGCCACTTGCCGTGTTATCGCCCCTTGCCGTGTTATCGAGAAGAAAGTGACGGTTAATTTAGGACATGTGACACATGGTTGGATTTATGAAAAGAAGAACGGGGTTGGCTTTAGTAAAAAACAAATAAAAATACAACGTTTAGGTTTAGGAAACGCAACACGTGGGACACGATCCCCGGTCTCCTGGGTGAAAGTCCTGTTTTTTACCCATCCACCCCCCCGACCAATCTCCCTACCAGGATTTTCGCCCTCTCATACTAATCGCTACGGTGTAATTTCATACAAGGTAATGTAAGTCAATGGAGACCATAGGGCTGATAAACTCTCCAAAAAGCGAGTTTGCGTTTTGATAACACGCAAATAATGACATACGAATTGGCGTCTTATACATACGCCATCTCATGAGATCAGTCTGCCCGGAAGCTGTTGCTGTTGCCGTGGACACATGCAGCCACATCCCCAAACCTCCTGTTTCTGTAACAGGATGTGAGGGACTCATTTAGCCAGGGTCTGCTGGGTTACAGTCTGATGGCTCTTGGCGCTGTTAATTATTTAATTGGAGCAGAGGAAGACTGAATTATTAATGAGAGGATAGAGGGGAGATACATAATTATAGATAGACAGATAGACAGAGAGACAGAGTGTCTGGGGGATGGGTTGGAAAGGAAAGGAGGTCAGAGGTGGAGATCAGCTGACAGTCTTAGGAAACAGGATGTAGCATGAGAGTAGATATTTGACACAGTCCATCGTTTTCAATACTGTCTTCCAGCTTTTTGGAGGGTTTTGTAAGAGTTCATCCACACTCCAAAGTCCTCTCTTAGTCTGATAAGGTAAACTTGATTGACAACAATGTTTTAACCCTCATGTCGTCCTCGGGTCAAATTGGCCTGTTTTCCTATATCAGTGTTCTTTTTAATTACCCAAAATAACATGATTGATTACACACCACGCACTTTGGCAAGTACGAATCTCTACTTTCATTTGTATAGCATTAGAAACAAATTGAAGTGGTTTTGAAATAGTATTGAGTAAAATTTGACATATTCCAGTCTGTGATTATCCATCAGCATCCATTCCTTTGATTTATGTCTAAATAATTCCTAATTTCTGCTTTTCTAACTCAGACATTAGGTATAATTTCCTATAAATGAGGCCAATTGACCATCAATTCTAAAAATAACTGCAAAACCAAAGTAACAAGTTAGTTACTTAATGTTGAAAACGTCCCAAAAAGGAACAAACATTGGAAAAAGGGGTCATAAGTGTTGAAGAATGGGACGAAAACATAAGAAAAAGTTAAAAACATTGATAAAAAGTGTCAACAAAACTGTTGATTTTCAACGTTGCCTGGAAGACAACACAAGGGTTAAGGCCAATGTATGCTTCTGTGTTAAACCAACGCCAAGGGTACGTACTTAGGTACGACCTGCACTTCTCAAAAAGTTTAAGTACAGATCTCCTTCAAGGAGAAGTATAAAGTCCCTCTAGTGGACAGCATGGCATTGAATTGGCAATGCATCACCATGCGTAGTGTAGTAAATATCAATAACAGGCAGAAAAAAAAATAAAAATGAAAAATGAAATTCAAATGGCATTATAGAGGAAGACTAACAACTCTATTGAACTGAAATTATTCAACACTTACTGGAAACTGCCTCTGGTTCCGTGGAAAGGAACAAAAATACATAGAGGAATGGAAAGTTGATTCAGCTGCTTCCAGTAACTTGACAGTCCCTGTGTGTGTGTGCGTGTGTGTGTGTGTGTCTGTCTGTGTGTGTGTGTGTGTTTGCTCGTAGGGCTGGGCAATACAATATGTTTGACCAAATACCTCAGTATCGACACCGCAACAATATTGTAGTGTTGACCATGCAGTGCATTCACAAAGTATTTCCACAAAGAGATCTTTGATAAATAATCATCAGTGATTTGGATATAATGACAAAAGGCAAATAATAGAACAGCTACACAGTCTGGTAAGTTCAGAAAATAACATCACTTTACTGTAATGCAGCCTTTAAAACCAGGAAAAGACAACACTTATGCCATATTACGATATTACAATATCCAAAATCTAAGACCATATTTAGTCTTATATAACGATATCGATGTCATATTAAAATATTGCCCAGTTTTATGTGTGCTTGCCCATGTCTGCGTGCATGTGCGTGTGTGTGCGTGTGTGGGTGTGTGTGTAATGATATAGAGAAATGTGAGTAATAGTGGGGGTTTGGTTTTAGTGTGCTTTTATAGCCATGACGGAGGTGTTTGTGTGGGTCATCTTCCTGTTTGTCATCTTTGGGTATATGTGTGTGTGTGTG
>NC_048415.1:26555257-26558722 GCF_013103735.1 Etheostoma cragini
CCTTCCTATTAAGACAGTGTGTGTGTGTGTGTGTGTGTGTGTGTGTGAGTCAGCGCTGCAGCCTCCTACAGCCGGCTGCTGCTCTGCACCGCCATACACAGCCGTGGAAACCCCCATCCCATGAGCCAGCTGACACTGAGCACATTCATCTCCCCACATCCTCCCTCTAAATCCCTCTCTCTTTCTTCTTTTTTCTTTTCTCCCTTTCTTTTCCCATTTCTTTCTCTTCTCTTTTCATGCAGGGGATTGCCCTACTTTATTCCAGCCTCATATATCAATGTCTCCCCTAGCAGAGATACCAAATGAGAGTTCTCCCTCTTTCCCTCTCTCTCTCTCTCTCTCTCTCTCTGATTCAGTCCCACTCGTCCCCTCCCCCCTCTTTATTGACTCCTGCTCTTCTTGTTTTGTTTCTCGTAGGGGCTTATTAACGTCTTAGCTATGGGATGATCATTGCTCCTATATCCTTCGCATTCTGCGTCTAATGTTTTGTACTTTGTTACGCACATTTCCCAGTAGAAAGTCCTCTTTTTCATTTCATTTTAAGGATGGATGGAGGTCAGTTCTTCTGTCCACTACGTCAGCTGCTCCTCCAGATCAGAGTATGAACCTACAGATTGGCATGGTGTTATTTCAGTTAGCTTAACAGCTGGTTTGATTTGCATAGAGAGATGATCTTATGGAAAGTTCCCCCTGCCTATCTCTAGGTATGGTGAAGGGTATGTGATGATTTTTTTCCAGATGTTTTTTATTCCTCTTTTTAATCAACTTTAGCATGGGTGTGTAGACTTATGCGAGCCACTGTCCAAGCTATCAAACCTTTTCTAAAAATAATCTGATTTACAGAGAAAATATTCCAATATATCGGATATTTCGATATATCGGCCGATATATATATATATAAAAAATAGTCCAGAAATGTGTAACAAAACAAATACATTCCCTAACATTAGTTTTTTTTTAGGTATTTATGAGTTCTCATTCAAATAATATGATAATTTGCTTTATTGTCACAACAGAACATCAAAATATATTAAAGTTCTGATAAATAAAATGTATAAAAATACAAACTTAACCCTTGAGTTGTCTTCCCGTCAAAATTTGAAAATCAGTACTTTTGTTGATGCTTTTTAATCAATGCTTTTAACTTTTTCTTACGTTTTTGTCCCTTTTTTCAACACTTTTTTCAACGTCTGTCACTTTTTTTTACGTTTAACACTACGTAACACTAACACTAACTTTAGTTTTACAGTTATTTGGGGAATTTATGGTCAATAAACCTAATTTTTAGGATATTATACCTAATGTTTGAGTTACAAAAGCAGAAATTAGGACTATTTTAGACTAAAATTGAAGAAATTGATGTTGATGGATAATCACAGACTGGAATATGTCAACTTTCACTCAATACTATTTCAAAACCACTTTAATTTGTTTTTCAAATTCTATAAAATTGAATAAGACGCCCCACAATTAGTGAAAGTAGAGATTTGTACTTGCCAAAGAGCATTGTGTGGAATCAGTCATGTTATTTTGGGGAATTAAAAAGAACATTGATATAGGAAAACAGGCCAATTTGACCTGAGGACAACATGAGGGTTAAGATATGAAACTTAAAGTCCTTTGAACAAAAACATAATACTCAGCAAATATGTCTGCTGAACTTTTTTCTGTTTCTCTCAGCCTGACAAGCTCGGAGATCCATCTGCAAACGATTGATTGAATTTTGAAACTCGTCTTCTCGGTGTGAAATTTCGTCTCTGTTACGGCGAATTACCACGGCAGTGATCCAACATCAATGACATCACAGGAGCTGGTATATGAGGACGAGTGTGTTTTTTCCTGTTGCCTCCCTGCGGTGTCGAGCTGGACCGCTGGAATGCACAGGCCGTAAATCCGAGCCAGCGGCCAGGAATTACTGGCATCCCAAACTTTGGTTTTCAAGCTCGACACTTCACTGTTTCTCAATTCATGTTAGTATGAAGGGTGGTGAGAGATTAACATCACAGCAAAAATGGCAACATTAGTGAGTCCTGCCAAAGCATGATGGGATTACAGAGTCCAGGTCTAAATGGGTGAATGTCTATCTCCTGGTTTACTTGCTTGAACCTGATTGTTAAAAGCCGCAATGTGGGGAGTGACTGAGAGGTCAGTGGAGCTGTGTGTGTATGTGTGTGTTAGTGTGTGTGTGTGTGTGTGGAGCAGGAGTGTTGCTACCATTCAACTAGTCTATATCGACCAAATTTCATTTGTTCAGATGCTCCGGGAAATTCCACCGGATGGATTACCTTCCTCATCCTCTGTGTTGGGGTTCTAACCTCCGGACTATGGTTACCTGGTCCTCAGATCTCTGCAGGGTAAATCCAGACCGCTAGCTAGACTATCTGTCCAATCTGAGTTACGCACAATTTACACATCTTCCACCAAAACAAGCGCCTCCCTGCGGCTCTTTTGCAGCGGTACCAGGGCTCTGTGGACAATTGTGATTGGTTTAAAGAAATGCCAATAAACCAGGGCATGTTTTTCCCCCGACCCAGAATGCTATGTGGTCTAGCCAGACCCTCCATTGCAGTGCTGCGGAGCACGGTCTGGCAATGCAAGACTACCGTGCAGCGCATTTTAAAGTTGTTGTCATTTTAACATCAGTGCACCACTGTCAGATAAACTGTGAGGAAGTTGAACAAATCAGACCGCAGTGGAGGTTTCTTCTGCCCACTCAAAGAGGATAAAGCTGTTGGAAGTCGTGCTGCCATCTGTCTTTTAGTCCCACCATCTGCCCGTACCAACCTGCGAACGCTCGGCTTGTGCTGTAACGTGTGTGTGTGTTTGTGTGTGTGTGTGTGTGGTGTTCAGGCCCAAGTAGAGAGGTGAATGCATATGAAGGCGGAAGATGATGCTTATCTGTTAAGCACGGTGCAAACGGAGGCTAAGATGCTAATTGAAAACATTGAACTCTAGAAAGAGATCAGTCAGAGACTGCCATACACACACACACACACACACACACACACACACACACACTCTTTGATACATATTTGTCTATTAGCAGTGGGTCTAGTGACCGTGCACAGCAAGTGTCATGTCATAGAGGTCGGAGAATGACCACCTACAGAGCTTTAACAATCCCGGTGGTGTTCTAATCTAAAAAGTACTGCAAATGTTATGTTTCTGCAGCTCATACATTTCCCAGTCCACAGCTTTCTCTGGAACTCCCCCCCCCCCCATGAGCCTAAACCATGTCTGTGTCATAATCTGCTTGATAAATGCCATGCATTACCAGATTTCCTCAAGGAGAAATGATAAATGGTTTTTGACGTTCAGAAAACCAGATCATTCTTTTGAATTCTGTTTATCATAACTCACATACAAATGCTGAACAGCCAGCTAGAGACAGTGATGAACCACAGACACCACACAGTGGAGACGGAAAGAGGCGAACTTTAACCAAAACTATTTATGTACTGTATT
>NC_048415.1:26558822-26561472 GCF_013103735.1 Etheostoma cragini
CAAGTATATTTTTAATTTACTACTTATTTTTGTTTTGACTTTTTACTTTTTCTCCTTACATTTTTAACACAAATGTTCAGTTCAGTGAAGTTGCCGTTATTATTTTTTGCGTCATCAATACCAAATGCAATCTAATTGGACGGAAATATACCTCTATCATGTAGAGCAAGGCGGTTGTTTTAGCGATGAAAACCCCGACAGGGTGCTCAGGACCCCGACGCAGAGCGCAAACCGCCGGCTTTCAATAATTCCCCATTGAATTTGAAAAACAAAGGCATGTAAATGCATCTTTTTGTTGTCATCAAAAGCTATTTGTTGTTTGTTTCGGTAACTTTATTAAGTTGACGTTAATGGTCAGGTACATTTGTTCTGCTGCCAGCAATGACCATGCCTTGTTTCTCTAGCATGTAGTTAAGTAACCCAAGTACCATTAAGGTTAGCGAGCGTTGACACAATATCTGCGTGCATAGCTTTACGTTGAAAACTAATTCACTAACTTGATTGAGTGTACCAAGGCTGTAGTAACGTTTACGTTGCTCAAGGCCGTTCTTGTTTTCGAGACCACTTAAGTTAACGTTACATCGTCCTGTCTCAAATCGACTTTGTTTTGGGCTGATGTTAACGTTAATGCCTCCAAACACACCGACGAGGTGCATGTCTGGCCGCCGTAGCGTGACGTGGGGTTGTGTTTCTCCGAAGGTTGAGCTGGTCTCTGGTATCGTTTTGCTGCAAGACCACTGTTTTAATGGACGTGTCCCCCATTGCAGTAAACCCCACTTCCCCCTAAACGCAGTACCCCCATTGCCCACTAAGTGGCTGATGATGTGTTGACTGTCTTTCCAAGTACTGCTCCATCCTGCTGCCTCATTCGTATTTGTCGTCTCCCTGCGAGGGACATCATGGCTGTGTCTTGAGACGCCTTCTGCGTAGGACACACTGGCGTTAAGGAAAACACACACTGGCAACACTCTCCATCTCCATCATAACCCCCCGCTGCTTACAGCTCTGCTCTGTCGCATCGCCACACCAGGAATCTCAGGTGATGCACAGCAGCCGTTATCACATCCAGAACAGCTTTCCCCCGACCGCTGTGTTGGACACGGATCGACGGCAGACCCAGACATGCTAGTCAGAGAAGTTCTCCTTGCAGACAACAGTTGCTCTGACAGTGAACTTCACAGAACGCAGTATTCATACATATATTTCCTCCTGCCAGAATTACTAAGGTGTCTTTGCAGCCAATCCCAATCTATCTGCAGATAGCAAGTGTTGTCTGAAATGAAACTTCTAGTTATTTTCTCCTGCAAAATCCAGCTTTCAATGCATGCTGATATGGAGACTATAGACTATATGGAGACTATAGACAGAATACCAGTTGATGTGAGTGGATGGGCTGATCTTTAATGCAATATCTACAATGCCCATTATCAGCAACCATTCATTCAGTGTTCCAATGGCTCATTCTGTTCACTAATCTGGTATCGTTTAAAAAACTTACTGAGAAAACATTAAAGAACCCTTTAGCATGTATGTATTGTAATCGGCCCTGGTTAAAAAACAATGCAACTGATCTCAGCTGGTTTTCTGTCTACAATGGAGTGCAATGGAAATTTCCAGTTGACTCCAAACTTTTGACCGGTAGTGTATGTATGTTTGGGTTTAAACAGGATTCAACATTTGAGAAGGCCCTTTAAGGGAAATGTTGGTTTTGCCTAAGATTACACTTAGTCTGGCGTTGCCAGACCTATCTCCACAGCGCTGTGGCTACACAACATGTGCATATGCATGCTATTTAAGTTAGCTGGATACACAGTTACACCTCATTAGCTCTTACCACGGTATGTCTCAGTGAACTTGGTCCAACACAATCCCACCGCTCCCGAAACAGTTAGACATAAAAGGCCCTGAACATATTCTTTGTATATCTTTACAATTATTCCCCGAAAACAAACAAGCAGGCCTGTCTTAGGCCTACTTCGGGGGATAATTGTAGCACTTTCAACATTTTCTTTAAAACTTGACATTTTCAGCCTGTAGTTTGTTCCCTAAGGAGAACAGAGATTGAGAATGGCAACACAGAGAGCAGAAGGTGAGGGCTAAATCCTGACATTCAGCGTGTGGCTGTCAGGCTTTATCCTGGAAATGTACTTGCGTTGATCCAGACTAGATTACTCTTGACATGTCCATGATAACGCTGCAGTAGTGGACTCACCTACACGTCATAAGCACTTAGTGGTATAACTTCATGTGGTGGAGTGCATTGGAGACAGAGAGGGGAACAGGAGGAGACAAACTCAATCACTTCTTTCCGATGGCTGTATTCTGGCCTCGATGTGTTTAAACTCAGACAGCTCTGTCTCTCTCTCTCTCTCTCTCTGTGTATCAGTCTCTTTCTCTCCCTCTGTCTGTGTCTCTCTCTCTCTCTCTCTCTCTCTCTCTCTCTCTCTCTGTCTCTGTCTCTCTCTCTCTGTCTCTGTCTCTCTGTGGTGACTGACAGCTGCTGTCTGGCCGGTAGCCTCATAATACCATTTACCCACGTGTGTGTAATGCATTGTGTGCTCCCTGGTAAACCCAAGAGAACTGTGAACACTGTCTGTCTGTGTGTGTGTGTGTGTGTGTGTGTGTGTGTGTGTGTGTGTGTGTGTGTGTT
>NC_048415.1:26561572-26590218 GCF_013103735.1 Etheostoma cragini
CCCCCCCCCCACACACACACATCATCACATACCCTTCACCATACCTAGAGATTGGCATGGTGTTATTTCAGTTAGACTTATAGCTGGTCTGATTTGCATTGAGAGATGATCTTATGGAAAGATCCCCATGCCTATCTCTAGGTATAGTGAAGGGTATGTGATGATGTGTGTTTGGGAGTGGTAATTTTAATTCCAAAGGCTAAGATAACTTTATAAGGATGCATAGTATCCTGAGCCATGAAATAACTGGCCTTTAGAAAATAAAAATGTGCCTGCCTCTATGGGAATTTAACATTGGGGTGTGTCTATTTATGCCCCCTCTATTTTAAATAAGAACATTTATTTATTTACAATACATTATTAACTCACAAAGAAAATTGGTGTCCTTAAAAGGTTGGATTTTCCTAAATGTTTTGAATTAAGGCATTAAGATCAATTCCCAAAAGATTTTTTTTTATTCCTCTTTTTAATCAACTATAGCACACTACAAAAGCTTAAAGCAGACGCATCGCTTTGATTTGACGTGATGCATCGCTTTGACATGTGACTCTCGCTGGTGGAGGTTTAAGTGCCGCACAAAGTATCAAATACCCAAATATTTATTCCCAGTGTCCAGAGGAGCGAGGTGGGGTCCCGTCTCTGGGGCGAGGGCCTGGATCAGGGAGGATTATGGGATTGTGCGTGAGGAGGAGACCGGTGGGGAGTGTAAAGGCAGCATCCATTACAACCATCATCCAAGTGTGTGGTATCATGGTTGTATTAAGAGAACTGGATCCCCAGTCATGCCAGTGATGCATGAGATTTGCTCAGTGGTGCATGAAGCACTCATCAAGCTAAAAAAAAAAAAGATCTTCCGCTCTGCTTCCATATTGTGCGGCCCGTGGCGTCATGATGGACATGCGCACTAGTGGCAGCACATGCATGAGCTTGCATGATGGCTTTCGTGGAAAACTCGCCATCGAAAATATTCACGATATTGTAAGGAGAGGAGAAAAAAAAAAAGTAATACATTTTTTTCCTAACGATTGTGAAATGTGTATATGTAATGTAAAGTAATGTATAATTATGGATCCTTTTTCAAGTTTTTTCTTTATACTATTCAACGTCAAACATTGGGTTTTCGCTGTTAGCGAATCGTTCCAATTCATTCAAACCTATATTTTTAATTTTTTTTATTTCATTTTACAAACACGTTATGCAATGTTTAACCAATTTGGCATCATACAGAAAAATATGTTCATATCCATCCAGGGAACATTAAAACCTTAAAAAAAAAGTAAATAAATACAATACATATACAATTTAAGAAAGGCACTTAATACATAAACAGGAAAAATGAAACTGTAATCGAGAGATCACTGGTGGCGACCCTCATTTTCATTGTCATTGAGTCAGATTAAAAATGCAGAACAGCAACACACAAAGTACGGTAAGAAATAAAGACAATCAAACGTTCAAAATTGGTAAAAGATTTGATAAATTAGGATAATAGGGATGCAAAAATAATACAATCATGTAAAGCAGTTACAAGTAGATGTTTGCAGATTTAGAACCAGATTTTTGAATTGTCCAAGAGGCACAATGCTTATGAAAATTAATCACAGATGTATTAAAAGAACCAAGGAGATGTAACGCACTGATATACATACAGTAGATGTGTCTTCCGCCATGTAAATTCTGTAGGAAAAATCTTATTTAGGCAATAGGGTTGCCAGACGTTGCAATTCCATCATTAAAGCCCGGCACTGTTTGTTGGGGCTTGTGTGGTATATGGCATCCGTGTTGTTTGTGTGTAGTCTCTCTGTGTGTGTGTGTGTGTGTGTGTGCGTGTGTGTGTGCGCGCGCATCAGATCAATCAGGTCAGGGCACCAGCTGTCCTCTGAGGATTAGCTGTGGGTGTCTATAGTGTGCCGCCCATGTCGTTTTGAGTTTAGTCTGCTCGTCACATACAGACAACCAAAGCTACAGGCGGACTCTAATCTTGGCCTCCAGTTTGCAGTCATAATTACTTCCATGCAGTCACTCAAATGTTTACCCTAAACCCTCAGTCCTACAGTCTCAAGTTGACTCATAAAGTGTGTCTCATAACCTGCCATTAAAGCAGAACTATAGCTGTAAACGTAGAAATAGCCTCCAATGGAAGCATGGAGACGGCGTGTTTCTGGAGCAGTACAGTGAGGTGCAGAGGTCTTAAATGCATGTTAGTGATGTTAGGTGGCTGTAAAGACGAGGTTGACTTCTTTTGTCGCAGGCTATATTTATAGCATACTTTTACCCCTTTAGTGTGTGGGCTGAGTCTGGATCAGCAGTATATACAGTACCAGCCACATTGCTTACTTATGTGTAAACCTATTTTCTTCAGATTTCTAAAGTGCTGGACACCATTGGTGAATGTGTGGCGTTCACTGTCACCGGTGCCTGCGAGCACCCGGGGTGTTTTCTTACTCTGTGTATTTAGCTGCCAGCAGGACACACTTATGCAGTGGTCTTTCTACCTTTTTTTTTTTCTTTTCTTATAAATGGAAGCGAAGTGTACAGCTACTGGACTGACTGACTACCAGTTGTCAACAGTTAGCCAGCAAGAAGACTTCTGGGCTGGATTTATTTCAATACTTTTTAGAGGTCTGAAATCTGTAAAACTGTAAGGCAGGGCGCAGAGAAAAGAAGCAAAGCACAGCGCAGATATGTCATTGTTGCTTCTGGCTTTGATTACGCCTTGAAAGGTAAGAGTGAAGCGCTGGCTCCCCATAAGAAAACCACAGAACGGTCAGCGCAGAGCGGGTTGCACCGCGGATCTTGTGACGGCGGCTTTACAGAGGTTAACCCTTCAGCTGAAAAGATTGTTAGCCAACTTGCTCACTAACATTGTGTTGAGGACGACTGAGCTTAGTCTTGTTGAGCTCCAGTTTTGGAGCAGATTCTGTATTTGACCTGCAGACACTGTGTCACAGTAACCTACAGTGAATCTGCTTTACCAGACTATTTAGTTTGATTTAGAGGTCCCATGACATGGTGCTCTTTGAATGCTTTTGAATAGACCTTAGTGTTCCTCTAATACTGAATCTGAAGTCTCTTTTATATAGAACTTAGTGGTCCCCTAATACTGAATCTGAAGTCTCTTTTTTATAGACCTTAGTTGTCCCCTAATACTGTATCTGAAGTCTCTTTTATATTAACCTTAGTGGTCCCCTAATACTGTATCTGAAGTCTCTTTTATGTAAACCTTAGTGGTCCCCTAATACTGTATCTGAAGTCTCTTTTATATAAACCTTAGAGGTCCCTTAATACTGTATATGAAGTCTCTTTTTTATAGACCTTAGGTGTCCCTTAATACTGTATCTTATGACGCTCTGATTGTTTTTGGGCACGTCACGCCCAAACCACACCTATGGGTAATGTAGCTAGTTCAGACCAACCCATCTTAGATTTGTGTCGGGCGTTTTATATTTTGGTGTTTCAGATCGTTAAATTAAGGCCCTTGGCTCCAAATGAGGACGATTACGCCAGCCACTGCTTGTTTGTCTGGTGATTAAAGTGAACAACTGGCTGGAAGTAGGAATTAGAATTTACTTAATACATAAAAAAAGAATAGAATAAGTAGCACAAAGGAAATCATCATGGCTGGGCCAAATGGTCACCACAGCAACGTTGAACAGTTTTGCAGTGACCGATGTATGCAAGCCTGGGCTCCATGGGGATGATGTGATTATTCCATTTAATTTGCGCATTATAACCATGCATACACCATGGCTCAAATCTGGCATATAAGCAATAAAAGTATGTAGATGAATTCTTCTACATACACGTCCCTCGAAGCTCTGTCAGCTGTCTCTCTGTCAGGCTTTTTTTTTTTTTGAACCAATCAGCTCTACTGTCAGTCAGACCTGTCATATAGAACATTCATGACACAATATAAAATAAAAAGCTGTAAAAACTCCTGTCTGATTAACATTAAAACCATTGGCTAGGGCTGGAGAAAAGTAAAACAAAAAGAAGATTACATCTGATGCACATGGTGATTCCCTCCGTAAGACAACACTGTCAGCCTGCATGTGCATATGTTTATCATTACAGAAAGACTTTATTCTAGACTAATTTAGATAGTTTGACCATGGGTGCAGGTGAACAGTGTGGCACATTTATCAGCTAGAGAGAAACATATTCTTTCTGGGGTTGGTGGAGACAGAAACAGCTAAAAGAGACGTATTGGACAGACATTCACCACAAACACCACTGAATTGCCCAATACCTTACGATTTATGAAGTTAAAGCTATGTGCCGGAGCTGGTGTGTGTTTCACGTGGCGAGGCTGGAAGACTTCAGGTGGGTGGAAGGACATGTACGCAGGGCTGGGTACGCACCGACCGAATTGCCTCTAAAGTATCGAGAATTGAAAAATGCCTCGCCATTCAATACCCAATTTGAATAGCTAAGGAGTGAATCTCATTGTCAGTGAGCCAATCAGCACGCAGCATGCTTTTACACAAGATCTAGTGTGTAATAATGTTTGTGATTGGCTGTCTTAAGTTACAATGTACAATAATGTACAATGCTGTTTGTTTTTGGTCAAATAGATTTTACCAACATTTGTCAACAAAAAAAGCATTATTTATGAACCCATATTGAAGTCACAGCATTGGTATCGGTAACAGCATCGCACATTTTTGAACGATTCCCAGCCCTACGTGTAAGCGTGTTTGACCTTCAGGCTTTATTTTTATCCAATCATGACCCCCTTACCCTGACCATACCTTAACCACAGTCTGCCAACACCATGATCTCTTCCCTATCCTTATTCAGAGCGTTGTGACCGAGGGCACATAATGTAGAGAGTGAGAATATAAACCAGCGTTGGCATTGGATGTAAAGAAATGGTACATAATTGTTACCCTGTAAACCCGAGTTCTTGCAGAAGCACAAATTGAATTTGCTCAGCGAGTCACTTTGGCAATCATTAATGATGCTCATTATCTATGCCCTATTAGCCGAGATGCACCAATCACATCGGTGTATCTGATATAGGAGGTCCAGAGACAAGCTGCACCAATCACATCGGTGTATCTGATATAGGACGGCCAGAGACAAGCTGCACCAATCACATCGGTGTGTCTGATATAGGTGGGCCAGAAGCAAGCTGCACCAATCACATCGGTGTGTCTGATATAGGTGGGCCAGAAGCAAGCTGCACCAATCACATCAGTGTAACGGGTATAGGCTGTACGGCCAGAGGCGAGCTGAACAGATTTAATCTACCAGTTAGCTCCGCTGGTAGCTAAGCGTCACCCTGTGGGTTGTGATTGGTCGTAGTGTTATCCAATTGCGTGCAGTGAGATTTTCAAATGCACGTTTGGTGCCGCCCCTCGAGCTATACTCATTACTCGGTGCCAGATCCCTAATCTTTCGGATTTGGGTCTGGATTTCCAGGCTACAATATTGTTGCCTCGTGAAATAAATGCTAATGTTGAGCCAACCCAATCCCATTAACTATGAGACTGATAATTGAACTATGACTATGATCAGCTGATAATTCATAGGCTTGTTTGCATCTCGTTCCGCTGCCCCGCAAGTTGAAGGTTGAACGGATGATTCTGTGCAGCTTTAATGACCGATTATGTTAAATAATGTTACTCAGAATCTCAGTTTTTTTTCTGCACAAAGAAAAAAAGTCATAGAGTTTCATTCACAAGTGGATTAAGAAGTGATTGTTTTATCTCCTGCGGTCAGTGTGACAGTTAATCAGAGCAGCCATCTTCACCACAGAGCGCCCGAAGGAGCTCCCGCATCGCTCCTGTCACACTCTGTTTATCACTGGATCCTGAACCCTCCAGCACTGCAGTCCATTTCCTCCACAAACAAACCTCCTCCAGGGTCCTGTTTGGATCATAAAACCTGATTCCAGCCTGCCTCAACACCTCAGGGTTCTACCTCAAAGATTTCTCTGAAGAAAGGGCTTAGGGAGCGCAGATTCATGGGAAATCAGTTTGGCATGCTGTGGTAGGGTGGAGGAAGGGGCAGGGTTGGGGCGGGGGGAGGGGGTTGGGGACAGATTCCAACTTGGAATCGGTCAAAAGTTCCAATTCCAATGGACTTTTTTTTTTTTTTTTTTTTAATTGGAAGTGTTTGGATTATCCAATCACCTGTCCAAATTTAACACAAGCAAGTTGGGGTTTCCGTAGTGGATGAAAGGTCTATTATTATTGTTATTATTATTATTAGAGTGCACAGATTGATGCTTTTCATGCACGACCATGTAGACATTCAAGGTTTTTGTGGAGGAGTTGGAGCAGCTGGAGAAGTGAGCAGACCTGTGAATGTCTTCATTAACACCGGGCTGGTAGACTGTATGTGTGGGTGGGTGCTGGTGGGTGGGTGTGTGTGGGTGGGTGGTTGTGTGTGCGTGTGTGTTGACAGGTGCACTAGGTGATAATTGGTAGTAGTCTCATGTTTGCTCAGGCTCAGATCTAAAAGTGGAGATCTTCACTGTCTCGTTGGCTCCGAGATCCCAGGTTTCCCTGTGGCTGTCTGGGTCTCTCCTCTCTTTTCTTCAATTCTTTCTGCCTTTTTTTCCCCCTCTCCAAGACTCTTTTTCACTCCTGTGTCCAACCCTCTTTGTCTCTGATGGAGGCTAGACAAACTTGTGTCCTGAAGTGGGTCCTTTTGGGATTGTGTGCTGCGATGATTAGTTGATTAAAATCACCCAAAAAAATTTTGATTAATTGTTGAAGTGATTTATCAGTAAAGTGTCAAAAATTAGCTGATTACAGTTTTTCCCACGTCAGGATATGCTGTTTCCTGCCTTTTATACAACTTATGACTGAAAGTCTCCTTTTATTTCCCACTTAACGAAATCTCTTTGGGTTTTGGACCGTTGATTGGCATGTACTGGATCCTGCACACGGCACTAATTTTGAAAGAAAATATGTTTCTTTTAAAGCTGGTTCACTTGTTACTCTCGTTTTTTTCCTGACCAGCGATAAACAGAGTTTGGCGCAGTTCTCATTCCACATAAAACGCTACATTACATCACTTGCACTTACATGACATAACCTGCTAACCTCACGGAGAACAATGAGGACAAAACAGCATTGCCAATCGATAAAATTGAATATTATTTCACCCAGATCAGCTAAAAACACAGAAACGCAGACGCCATTAGAAGCATGTTGAGAGGGAAGCAAGTTGTGAACCACCAAACCTGTTTTTAACCGTTGTAGCCATCTTTACTTCACCTGTTCAACTGTTCAGATAACACACTCGACTGCCCTGCTGTCTGCTGTCACAGACATGAACTTTGCGGACTCAGTGCAACTGTCGCTGCAGAATGAATCCAGGGAAAATATTAAATTTGATATTAAAAATAGATTTTCTTTCTCTCCGAGCTGCTGCAAATGAGGGTCTGGCTATATATATGCAGCTGCAACCTTGGTATCTTCATTATCCAAGAAAACCTATGCTACAGCAGAAATTCAAGTACCGTCGCATTTTACGAATGTTTGTACCGACTTGGTACCGAAGTACCGGTTCTCGGGACATCCCTAGTCCTATCTCTGCATTTCTTCTCAGGAACAATGAAAGTTGATATTTAACGGACGGTAGGCAAAATATGATGAGAAATTGGAGGCCCTGTGGCCTGCTTTGGAAATGGGATGGCAGTCATGTAAAGTGTATGTGATCTACAGTTGGGCATGGTTTGGATTTTAACGATTCTGGTTAGAAATGCGATTCTTCCTTTTGATTCCGGTTCTTTTACGTAAAATTAAGCCACACTAGAGCGCCGGTTACCGTGCTTCATGGCTGCAACACAACTGGTTGCTACGGAAACCAAAACTTGCGCATGTTAAATTTGGAACTCATGATCAGATATGAAACCAAATTCTCCAAACGATTCGTAATCGTAATTGTTGAAACAATTCCAAGTAGGAATCAGTTGTCAATGCCCAACCCTAGTGTGACGTGCAGTAAATAAGGTGTAAGGTAAAGTCCTGTTATCGTGTGTGTGTTTGTCTGTGCGTGTGCGTGCTCCATGACCTGGCTGTCTGCAGACACTCTTCTGTGCTTACCCCCTCCTCATCCACGTGACGGAGGTCGGGTGGCTGGATCAGCCTCAACATGGCTGCCGTATGCTCCTCTAAGCCACTCGGCTAATCTGTCCCTCTGTTTGCATATCTAATGTGTGTGTGTGCAGTGTGATTAGAGGCAGATCAATGCGGGGATTGACCAGAGCCTGAACAAACACAACATTAAGAATTGATCATGCACAGCTCGCCCCTGAGATTGCGTACAGTGGCAATGAGCCCGGCTCTGTTTCAACCAGAGGCCGTCCGTTTTGCCAAATATTTGTCAAATATTATAACAGACAGGTACTCTATTGTGCTGTTAGATATGGGCCGTTTCTGTGGCTGGGTTAGCTCAGTTGGTAGAGCAGGCACATACTGCATACCTGCGGCCCTTTCCTGCAAGTCATCCCCCCTCTTTCTCCCCTTTCCTTTCTTTATCTGTCCTGTGGAATTAATGGCCTTACATGCTCCCAAAAAAATCATCTTTAAAAAATGGACCGTTTCTGGAAACGTTAAAAAAAATGATTGTAACCACAGGTCCAGTTGCCTGTAGTCTAATTTCTCCAGAGGCAATTTAGTGGCTCCCTACGGGCGCTGTTACAATTAAATAAAGCAACATAATGAAGTAAATCTCATTTCGCTGTGATAGTCCACCAAGACTATCAGCAGTTGTCGCAGATCTGCGCTACAGATATCGATTGTCTGTCCAACGCTGAGGGAAAAACAGGTGGAGCTCTGGTTAAGATTACCGTGTGCGTGCGTGCACGCGTGCGCGCGTGCTGAATGAAAAAGCTGCTGTAAAAGCAGATTTATATCACATTCATAAAACCGATTTAGGTCTCCGAGCGAGTCAGCGATTGGGCGAGATTGTGTTGATTTATGCTGATGCAGGAAGATACAATGCACTATGATGCAAAACAATGTGATGTGATACAATATCAGACTTAACATGGCATAGATATGTTGGTCCTCAAACAGGAACCAGCTGTGATTTAATCATTTATGAAAATATATAAGAATCACAGTTAATAAACATTTCCAATGGAATGAAGATAGGTAATAGGTAAAGCTAATAGGTACACATAGGCCTATGTTATTGTACAGGGGATGGGGACAGAACGGGGGGGGGGGGGGGGGGGGGGGGGGGGGGGGGGGGGGGGGGGGGGGGGGGGGGGGGGGGGGGGGGGGGGGGGGGGGGGGGCACTGGCAACGGTCAAGTATTTCATTCCACATTGCCAAAAAAAGATAAAGCCTACACCCACTCAGTCCCTTTAAATCGGAACATATGGAATATATTGCAGACACTATAGTGTTTCTAATTAATAAAAAACAACAAATTGTACAAAAAATGAATGTGCGTGTGTGTGTGCGTGTGTGTGTTTGGAACATATCGGCCTTTCAGGCAGCCGGCAGTACCTGATTCACTCTGCATGCTTCCCAGCGTTGTCTCTCTCAGGGGTAGTGGGGGTTGTCTTAGACGGGGCAGTTGCTAGGTGATAGCAGGGCAGTTGCCAAGGGACACCAGTGTGGCGTTTAGAAACCGTGTACATTGCTGTGGTGAGGGAGTATTATTTAAAGTTCAGGGTGGGGAGTCAGCACATAGTTCATCCTTTAGGTCATTAATGGGGGAGTAGTTGAAATCTAGGGACCTTCCATGGTGTGGTTCCAATATCAGAGTTCATTCTATTTGATTTGATTTGTTCATTACATTTGAATATGTTCATATTCAAACATACCCCAAAATAACTTACGGTGTACTTCTACTTCAGTGGAAAACATTTACCTGAAATGTTACTGCTTATGTTGCATATTCAGATTTTACTCACACGCTCACAGATTTTACTCTATGATTATAATAGGATACATTCATCGTTAAGCTCCGCCTGCTTCTCTTTCCACTTGAAGTACACATTTGAATGCAGGACTTGTACTGTGCGATATTAATAGTTCTACGCTAATAGTTCAAAAAAACCTTTATGGAGTACTTCTTTTTGAGTACTTCTTCTACTTCTGCCAACATTCCCAGTTAGAGAAAAAGTGAAAAGTAAAGCAAGGCGCTCTTTGCCCGAGGCCCCCCAAATCACTAAATCTGGCCCTGAATGACACCCCAAGTCCCGGCTTCTCACAGTCAGAAACCCCCCGAGAAATATTCTCAGCGGGGGTGTTCATTTCCAAACAGGCATATAAACCCGCTTGCTAAACACCACTGATCAAAAGTACCATCAAAAATGATATGTATTTATTTTTCAAACACACACACACACACAAGCACGTAGTTTTATTTATTTATTATATTTTAATTTTCGGTACAATGACCATGGTGGGCCAAACAATATTTCGAAATGACATTTTTGTTCCTCTCATCTCATGCCGGACCTGGACCTCCTTAATTTTTATGAAATAATATTTCATGAAATATTATCCTCTCTATACTCACTGTCTGCTTGGGTTGGGCTGACAGGGAGAAGAAGGAAGTTGGCCTCTGGCTTCGCTCCGAGACAGAGTTTATCTAGCTACACCCAGCTGTCACTGTGACACACACACACACACACACACACACACACACAAAACATACAGACACGCACACGCACAGTAAGTTCTGCAGTGTTTGTGAGTGTTTAACAGACAGAAAGTTAATTTGAAGATTTGCACAGGGACTCGCCGCAAGTTCTATGATTCATGTGTTTTCTACCCCAGAATAAATAAATGCCGCCAGGTCAGAGTCTATGTCCATGTCGGTTTTATCATACAAGATCAACACACTGCTTGTTTGGTGTATGTCCCTTATTGTGTGGACGGTCTAACAACAACACACTGGTTATCCTGGCGATAGCTTTCCGGAAACATTGAAACAGTGTTTTGTAGCGAGGCTGTAGAGATGGAATAGAATAGAATAGTTTATTCGTCATTGCTTTACAGACAATGAAAAGCAGTTTAGCAGCTCTGCATTGACGGCATAACACAACATTAAAAACACCGATACCAGGATAGAATAAATAAATAGATTTAAGTTGGGGATAGGGATGTTTCCCAGATGGTCCACGTTTGTCATACAAACATTGTAATTTGGTGATCCTCTGGCTCTCACCCATCACCATCATCAGGTCAACTCTTCAATGTGTCCAATACATTTACACATTTTATGGCCAAATGCCTGCAGAAGTGATGGCGTTCCCATCACCCTCAGCTGCACTTTGTGTTTACTTATAATTACGTTAGCGTGCTGACACGCATCCACATGTTAACAATGTCATTGTGAGCATGTTAGCATGCTGACATTAGCAGTCTTTGCACAACTTTAATATGATTATACATTTAACGCTCTATAAATCACCCTCTAGTCAAAAGTCATTTTGATTTGAGGTTGCCCTGCAAAGACCTTCCTGCCATTTGCAGTGTTTTGCAGCCAAAATACTGTATGTGAATACTTGCAACATTTACTGATTTGACTTGTATTGCAAAGACCTACATGTATACACAGCTCACAGCTGTATTGGTAAACAGTAGGCATTAATATTTCCTACGACAATGAGACATTTATTGTATAACTCCGGCTCCAGTTAGAACACATTGGTCATATTTCAAGCAAAAGTAAAGGAGAAATATGCATAAACCTTTGGGTTCCCAACCTGACTGCTTCAGTATATAATTCAGTCCCTACAGGATTTCGCAATGTCCCAATCGTGCCAATTCACGCAAATTCACTATGACTTTGGTGCGACTCGCAAATTTTCAGCAATCACTGAAGTTTCCTTTGACTTCAACCAATCCCAGCAGTCCCACGTGTCAGTCTTTTTATCAATATGTGACTTTGAAAGCCATAACCAAGTAGGAGTGAGAACGTGTTAACGTCACACGTACTGTACGTTGCCAAATTATTTTCCTTGTTTCTGATATGAAGACGATACGCGTGTGACTTGAACATCTCGCATTTGCCAACAAAACGTACAGCAAAAGACGATGAAAAACATTTCACAAGCTACACTTGTTATGTTATGTGCAATGATAAGTTAAAGTCCAATACGTACTTTTATCAAACTGTATGAATATGTCCCAGGCCATGATAGGAAAACAACTAACAATGTAAAGGTCAATGAGCTACTGACACATACATTATGCTCAAATTTGATTCATTCAATAAATTATTTTTTTATCTTAAATCCACCAGCCATTTTCATATAATTCCAACATTTGCAGCATTGTTAGCCTTATTGGTAAGGTTACAAGGAAAACTTAGTCCAGAGTAGTTTTATTCTACCCAAAACAAGTTTCCTTTTTTTTTTTTTTAAGTTCTGTACAAACAAACTTTTATTCCAACTTTCACTGTCTCTCGCAACTTCATTGCAACGAAATTACATTCAATCAGGCATTTTGGGCCGCAACATCTTAAAAAAAGGATACGAAATCCTGAAGGAACTAATTTGTTGGTATTCATGATTTTTAAAGACAAAAGAATGCCATTTGTGTTAGTCAACATTAGAATGAACACAGTATACACTTAGCATGCTGCGAGGAACGTGAAATGCCAGAGAAATGATCCCAGTGTGCTGTGGGAGTCCAACGCCCTCACCTGCCCTGAGGCGCTGCTAACCCTTCAAACTGATTAATTAGTGTGGCTAACAGTGGAAAGACGGGTGGGTGGGTGGGTGGGGGCATTGTGGCCAAGATGATATTTTTTGAGGACTTTATTCTAGCATGAATAACAGTCTAAGGAAAACACTGTACGCTTATCACTAGTTTAAAGCTGCTCTAAGCAATGTTGGGTGATGTTCAAAGTATTTTCAAACAAAACAGGACTAGCTTGCTCGTCCCTCTTCCTCATCCCGTCCCCCTCCCTTCTTCGCTTCCACGCACCAACCCCCCCACCCCTAAATACTTCTTGTTGGTTATTGGCTGGAACGCTGCAACACTGTTTGTGTATACTTCGTATTGCAGATTGTTTTTGTCAGCGGTTGTAGACCCTGGGCTTTCTACAGAGGCCGCGATTTTTTTACAGTGTGTTCTGGGGACAGGCAGCTAGCAGATAGTGGGACAAATGTCCTGATGCTGCACCAACAGTGTGTGAATGTGTGTGAATGTTCATCTGATGAACAAGTGTCCCCTGGCATTGCAGCCTCGGCCACAGTGTGTGTATTGTCGTGTGAATGGTGCTATTGTTTCATTGATGTTCAGAATATGCTAATATAAATACTTTTCAAACCTGAAACCAAGCCAAAAAAACAGTTTGAAAATAGAAAAACGCAAATGTACAAAGCCGATTCATGTTCCCCAGATGATGACCCCTTTCTGTTTTAGACACTCCAGAATTTTTTCCAAATTGGCACCCTTATAGACAAAATGCAAAAAGATTAAGATTGCTATGTAAGGTGCTTATCACAAGTTTTTTTTTGTCCCCCCAAATGATAAACCCTTTTGATATTGAACCAATTGCATTTCCTTTTATGCCACACTCAGGACAAACTTAATATTTGAAGATCCTACAATAGCATCATTGTTAGAATGTTGTTTGTCCCATCAAACAATTAAATATTGTGCATAAAGAATATTTCAGCATCTGAGCAGCTTCTTTTTGACTTCTCACAAGTGAAGCAGTTAATTATATCCCCTCGGACCAGCCTCCACAAGCTCGGAAATACAAGACGAGATACAGATAAGGTACAGTTTGAGAGCTTTCTACTGCAGAACACTGCAATGTCAGTGCTTCTCAAACCTTTCTGGTTTGTAAAACAATGCAACTTCCACACTGTCATGCAGGCGTGCATATGGTGAACAGCTCAACCGGAAAATCGTTTTGCCTGTTCAGCTTGTTTGACTTGATTCATCATCACGGGGCGCCTGGAGCCTGAAAAACTCTTTAATATTTCACAAGAAAGTCTGAGTAAAACAAACACGATGGGAAAATATAAAGAAGAGTTGGTTTCAATTTCACTATAATCTCTGTGTTTTGTTCAGATACTTAGGAGGGAAGAAACTCAAACTCTTACTGAGGTTCAAATACTGTATAAAGGCTTGAATATTGCCTATAAAATGAGTCATGTCACTCCAGAACCCCTTCTTTTCGGGTCATCAATTTACTATATATAGATACTTTTAGATTGCATTTATTTATTATGTTTTAGACCGTTCCGTAGATGTGAAATCTGAACTTGAACAGCACTAGAATTCATTTTCAGCACAGACAATGTGAAGGAGCGTCCTTCACACCAACTTCAAACACCTTGGTATGTATTTATTATCCAAAGCACAGAATCTCCGGATAATAAATTTAATTCTCTCTTTACACTGTAGACACAACAAATATACAGGTACATCCAATCACAGCAGTGCTTATGGCTGCCCAGCACAATGTCTGCTGGTCAGTTCTCCACAGTCACTTTCTCTTAGTTTCCCTTTCTCCGTTTGTCTTTCTTTTCTCGGTCTCGTGAGTGCTATTTCCATCCAGCTATCGCCGCATTTCAAATCAAATCAACACCACTAAAAATAAACTGTTTCTATCAGAGAGGTGAATAAATTAGCATACTGAAGTGGTAAAGCAACCATTCCAGACAAAAATACACGTACTTGTCAGTATTAAGTGTCCTTAAGTGTCCTACAATAAATGGAATATGGATATTAGTGGAGATAGGTATCATTAAAAAATCTTCAATACCGGGACTTTGATACCAGTTCCTAAACGATATGTTTTTTAATTCCCATTTCATAGAACTAAAAAAAATTACACATGATGCTACAAATCGTGTAGTTTGTGTAGTTTTCAGATCCTACCTTTTCCTTTATGTCTTTCCGACGTGTAATGTTAGACGGCCAATCACAGACATCATTAGATCATAGTAGAATCATTTACTCCTTAGGTATTGAAATTGGGTATTGACTGGCAAGGCGTTTTTCTTTAGAGGCAATTGGGTCTGTCCCCCAAAAAGTATTCAAGTCTGTCCCCAGTCCTGGACATTAGCATTAGCATGTTTGTTTTAACGTCACACAACAATGGGGTTGGGTATAACATTATATTTAACCATTATAATTTTCACCAACTGAGATGAGAAACAGAAAAAGTTAGATTAAGGCCCCTCCCAATTCCAATCTGATTCAGAGAGCTATGACATTTTTGATTTCTATACATAATTTATTTTTCCTCAATGCCTGCCTACTTCCTACTTTTAAAACAAGATATTTGTAGAGACCCATAATGATACATGATTAAATAATTGAATTTACTTTCATTTTCTTTTGATGGATTTTCCCACCATTTTACGAATACAATTGTATTAACAAATGAAAGTGATGTGTCGTCCAACATATTGATTAATTGAAAAAAAGTAGTCCATACCAATTGATTTATGTATTGAATTCAATCCTTAGCTGCGTGCGACCGTAATTAGTTTTCCGACGCCATGTTGGACAGAAAATACATCGCTTTTGTTGGTTCTGCGTGAAGCGAGCATCAAAACATTCCATTTTACTGTGGAAATCTGATGAAATTCCTTCTTTCCTGGTTTGATCGCCCACATAGGAAGCAGTTGGACAGATTCCCAAGCCGAGGCCTCTCCCTCTCTCTCCTCCAGCTGAGGTGGAAGCAGCCATTATGGATGCGCTGACTTGTTGTTAATATGCCTACTGTGATGAGCTGACATTTGCCGGCGACAGCTTTGTTCTGCATGAGTGTGCCGTGTGTCTGCTCGAATCACACCGCGGACAACCTCTCGTTGATTTCCCGGCAAAATGCAGTCATAGAGCGCACCTCCCCCCAGGCATCACAAAAAGCTATTTCCTCTCTGAAGGTAGGCTATACTTGGCAAACAAATAAAGAGGAGAAAATTACAGGGAGAGAAAAGCCTGCTGTTCCTGCTGAAAGCTGTTCCCGTTTCTGCCTGTTTCATGGTTCTACTTCTGCAAATCCTGTCTTCAGCTTTGGGATTTACAGCCAGGCTCCACTCTCTCTGGCCAGGTCCATCGATCTTTCTTCTAATGCTTATCTAATAGCAAGTCAGGTTACTCCACATCCATTTTTTGCCTTTAACCCCGTTAAAACCTTTTTATCCTTCAAAGTTCCCCTTCAGCAGCTTTTGAATACTCATATTTGAATGAATATTTGATAGCTACACATACTGTATATACTCTGGATCTGTTTGTTGCATTAAATTATTCAATACCGATCCTGGTTTTAAGGAGCAGATGGAAATATTCTAGGTGTGTTGAGCATCAGCATTTGGACAAGCACATTTCCGGGGTTTGGACAGGCCCAACCACAATGTTCACACATACAGAGAAGACTTTATCTTTTGATCTTGAAGGCATTTAAGCCAGTTAATATGTCATTTACATACGCAGCTCTGATTGGGCAGCTGTTTGCTTCTGGCTGCCATTATACAGTAGATGTGCAAGATGAAGCAGGTTCCAAAACGATGTGTTTTCACGCATCGTTTATCTTATTTGAATCCTGGCAGGAGAAGACTTGGGAAGCTGTTTATCATGACAATCTGCTTTTCTCACTGTATGTAACTGAACATAAAAACTAGTTTAGCATTTAGATTTCTTGAAGGAATCAAAATTGGAGGTTGGGTCTCCAAGACGTGAGAAGACTTTTGCATAGTTAGGATTTCAGTTAGGATTCTTTCATTCTTAGTTGACTAGCACTTATATGATTTTGTCGACTAATCGATTAGTTGATTTAATCGACAGAGCTGTGCACTTTGGGAGGTGGTTAAGACTAGAAAAGCAAAATGTAAAACATCTGTAAAACTAAGTTTCAACACAATCCTGCAAGAGCACCACTTTCAATCTTGTGTTCAGCCGAAATGTGCTCATAACTTTTTGGGAAATCAGTAATTAAGCATGAATAAGCAAAAAAATTACTACTACCAAAACCACAGATTAGTTGACTAATCGGCTAAGAGGGAACAGACCTACAATTCACACCAAAAAAAGCCATTCTGTCCAGCTCCAGTGAAGGGGTGACGCGTTCAAGCAACCGGAAGGAGCTTAAAGTAGAGCTGAGGAAAGCAGCCAGTTAAATTGGTTGGAGTTTCTGATCAGCATGCCTCGTGGACTTGGCCCTCTAGCACGTCCAACTAGGAGGAGGACCCTGGGTTCAGCCCGAGCATGCTAGAGAGATACACATCCCGTCTGGCCTGGCAAAGGGGGGAATGGGAAAATTGGAAGACGTCTGGGCTACCTTGCTTATCCTGCTGGGTGCTGGGTGTGGCACCTTAGCTCCAATGAAAATCTAGCCTGTGTGACACCAGACCCTTCTCAGTTATAACATAAAAGAGACTTCAGATACAGTATTAGGGGACCACTAAGGTCTATATAAAAGAGACTTCAGAAACAATATTAGGGGATCACTAAGGTCCACATAAAAGAGACTTCAGATACAGTATTAGGGGACCACTAAGGTCTATACAAAAGAGACTTCAGATACAGTATTAGGGGACCACTAAGGTCTATATAAAAGAGACTTTAGATACAGTATTAGGGGACCACTAAGGTGTATATAAAAGAGACTTCAGATACAGTATTAGGGGACCACTAAGGTCTATATAAAAGAGACTTCAGAAACAATATTAGGAGATCACTAAGGTCTAAAAGCATCCAAAGAGCACCATGTCATGGGACCTTTGAGGAATATCTTTTTTGACTACTTGGGATAGAAACAAAAAATCTTAAAGGGCCTAAAGCAAGTCCAGTTGCCTTTCAACAAGCACCCTTAGATAGACAGCGACGTATCTTTACAGATAGAAAATCTTAATACTACAAAAGTAAGCTTATGACTTTGTGTTAACAGTTTGTAGAAGGCATCAACATGACAACGTTTTTTTTACGCCACATCTGGAAATATTCCAATGTTCTTTGCATCTTTTACTTTTCACAAATGACGATATGTAATTAGAAACCCACTGGTGGGCCCGGCCGGGATGTAAAAGTGAAACACTCTGCCAGCTGGCTGCTGGGTGACATTTAACCTTATTTGCAATACAGCACATCATACAGGTGATTGATGGGTCTCCCCACTCAGTCTGACGACTGTCTCCGTCTTTCTCTTTCAGTGAGCTTCATGGACTGCGGGAGAGGGAAGGTGTGGTTCCAGGTTGGAGATTCGTCCGATTTCAGGGTGAGTGAGGACGGTACGGTCTACGCCCTGCGCCGCCTTAGCCTGGTGGGGAAGGGAAACGCTGTGGAGGTGGTCTACGCTCGAGACTTGCAGTCCAAACAGGTCTGGAAGACCAGAGTGCACCTCCACGTCCGTCCACATGGCAACAGCATTGGACCTGAACAGGTAAAACAGCAGCAGCAGCCAGGAGCCGTTTCCATACACTCTAGAACATCAAAGTCGACAGCTGAGCTGAAACTTGATTGGTTCTAAAAGATGAGTCCAGCTTTACTGCATGGTGAAGAAAGGGCTTCTTCTTGTGTTTGGTGTTTGGTATTGAAATAATTAAAGTATCATTATTCACTATAAGAACACCCAACGTAATTTTTATAGACTACCTTGAACTATTGGTCACACTAAACATCATGTACGGATGAAAGCTTTTAATGTTTGATATTTTATAGATTAAATTAGTACTGAATTATCTCCAAATATAATGGATATACTCAGAATAAAATTAAAACTGCTACACTTTTGTTTTAGCCCCTATTTTTCATGAGCTGAGCTCAAATATCTTTTTCCATGCACACAAAAGTCTTATTTCTCTCAAATACTGTTCACACACCTGTTTAAATCTGTGTCGGTGAGCACTTCTTCTTTGCCGAGATAACAATCTGAACACACCCGTGCGCGTAATACAACCCCATGATGCAGAGAGGCTTTTCGACACGCACACACTCCTTTTATAACGTGCCTCCCTCTTAGACTGTAACACTCTTATAATTCATCACAGGGGTGGCATATCAAAAGATATAAAAGGCCACTCTAAAATGTCCAGTTTTATATCTGTGTTGGGGGGGTCGGAGGGGGTCCAAATCTCATCAGCATCTGGTGTTAGCGTTAGGGTTCATCTGTGAAGAGAACACCTCTCCAAAGCGCCAACCCTAACCATAACAGCACATACTGACTGGTTTTCAGACCCCCCCCTCCCAATATGATAAAACTTTACATTTTAAAGTGGCCTTTTATTGTGGCCACCCTAAGATACACCTGTGCAATAATCATGCTGCCCAATCAGCCCAATCTGCCACACCTGTGAGGTGGACGGATTTCCTCAGCAAGAGCAGAGAAGTGCTCACTAACACAGATTTAGACAGATTGTTGAACAATATCTGAGAGAAATAAGCCTTTATTGTATTTTGTGTTCAAGTCTTAGATCTTTTTTGTGCAGCACATGAATCAATAATGGAAATAATTTGTAGTTCCAGTCCTAATAGGGTCATCAATACATTTGTTAGCTTGGTTAATGGGCTGTAACAATAATATTCAAGCAAGAACAGTGTACACATTGGGACAGTGCACACAGATTTAATGTCCCCCAGTGAATATACAGTGGACACTGATGTTTGGTCTGCGTGTCCTAAGGTATTCGATAATGAGTGGATTCAATAACACCTAGAGGACCTGACTGTGTTAACCAACACCTGGGTCAGAGTGCCAGCATGTGTGAAGCCTTTCTGAGAGAGAACTGTACATTTTGACAAGCAGCATCGTAAAACAGCATGATGGGAGGTTATTTACCCCCAAGGCTCCGGTAATGATGGATGAAATCTGTACGGATATGAAATCAGCTTTTCCAGCCCAGCAGGCATGTGAGGTGGGCCAAGTGCTGATTGCAGAGACAAAAGGCAGTCAAACAGCCATCTGTTAGTGTGTTTCATGTACAACAGCGATAATAAGGCCCTCTGCAATTATTTAGACAAGACACTGGCCTTGATTGGCTGTTTCACTAAACACAGCCCAGAAATAGCCAGCTGCCATATGCTTTAGCTGCTATCAGTGCTCGCTGGAGTCGGTGAGGAGGAGAATCACTGAGAGTGAAAGAAGCTGTCAACAATCCTTCATAAGGAGAAGTCCCGAGCAACAGCCATGGCAGTTAACAGCCAGTCATCTGCCAGGGGAGCAGTGTCAGCACTGTGCCCTTCAACTGAGAGCCAGAGCCAGCGCAAGGCTCGTTATCCAATCAAAATGAAGAGTGAGACAAACGGGACGCCGAGCTCCAGACATCAGGAAAATCACTCTTTGCTTGACGCATCAGACAGGCTCATTTTAATTATAAGGCTGCACGATATGAGGGAAATGTGACGTTTTGGACTGTCAATTCAAGTCAAGTCGGGTCAACTTTATTGTCAATTCTGCAAAATGTGCCGGAAATACAGAGCAATCGAAAATACTTTTTACCCCGGGTCACGGTGCAATAAGGACACGTACAACAAGTATAATGTAAAAGATAAGTAATATATACAAATACAGTTAAAAAGATAAGTAATATATAACATTACAAGTTAAAAAGATAAGTGATATACACAAATACAGATAAAAAGATTATTAATATATAACATTTCAAGTTAAAAAGATAAGGGATATATACAAATACAGATAAAAAGATAATTAATATATAACATTACAAGTTCAAAATATAAGTAATTTTTACAAAAAATATATACAAATACAGATAAATATAATATATAACATTACAAGTTAAAAAGATAAGTAATATATATAAATACAGATAAAAAGATAAATAATATAACAATACAATTTAAAAAGATATATATATACATATAAGGATAAAAAGATAAGTAATACTGTATGTACAAATTAGACAAAAAATTTTTTTTATATATCACTGCTTTTTAAAAAACTTTTTTCTACACTGTATGACACCTTCACATATGTACTCTGTATCTTTTTCCATGATGGGTAAATAATTCAAACCCAGCATGTTTTTAAGGAGCAGATAGAAATATTCGAAATGTCTTGAGCCCCATTTGGGGAACCTCTTTCTCCTAAATCCACTCGGACATATTTTTGGTCATTTGGACGAGCACGTTTTGGGGGCATGGCAAGAAGAAAAAAACAATGTTAAGTTGGGTATTGAGCAGGTAAACTGTTTGACTCAAGGAGAAGCTCTTCCTTTTCCTTTTCACGCTCCAGTGCACCTTGCACACACACACACACACACACACACACACAAAAACACACACACAAACACACTGACAGGTGGTGGTCATTTATCAGACAGACTATAATGAGAGCATTAATCCGAGCCACTGAATGAGGTCAGAAATACCCTGTCACCAAGCCTTCCCTGTGTGTGTGTGTGTGTGTGTGTGTGTGTGTGTGTGTGTGTGTGTGTGTGTGTGTGTGTGTCTGTGTAACGCTTGTTTACTGTCTCTGCAGGTAAAGCCAAGTGAATCAACACTGACTCAGCGGATACCAGAGATCTTGTTTCCATGGCGCAGCGTGGTTGTCAGGGGCGATGGCACTCTGAGGCGGGTGAAGAGGGATTGGGTCATTCCGCCTATCAACGTCCCCGAGAACTCGCGAGGACAGTTCCCCGAGGACCTAGTCAGAGTAAGACACACACACATACACACACATACACACATACACATCTTTCAGTCGCTGTGAGGACCCTATACTGACTTACCCTGAGGCAAGGAAACAAACAGTTATAGAGCACATTCATTCCAAAGGAAATACAATGTGCAAAGAAAAGAACACAAAAGGCACACACACAAACAGCCCTAGCTGTGATTATTACAATCAAATGCAAAATAAAAAGACAACCACAACCTAAAGAATCTAATGACATGCACAGGAAACAAAGACATGTTGTCTGCTTTTAAATGTTACCAGCGAGGAAGATCTAATGCAATCTGACAGTATATTCCAGCAGCTGGGAGCATGGAAACCAACTTTGATCTTAACCCTTGCAGGAGCCCAAAGGCCCGCGCCAGATGACCTTAGAGGTCTGATAAGTCTGTCACAGCAGGACTTTTTTTTTAGACAGGAAGTCAAATAAAAGTATGAATTCCAGAACAAATTGGGAGCCGATGCAGGCCTCTGAGAACTGGTGTAACATGATGCCATTTTGTCTTTTGTTAAGACCCTGAAAGCAGCATTCTAAATAAACTTCAGCCCACATTCTTTGTAGGCTGAACATTGAGCACCATATTGCAATAAGCAAATTTAGATAAAAGCATGAACTAGTTTGCATCCAGCTGTGACAAGAAGCCTCTGACTTAAACCTTGCGATGTCTTCCCGGTTCAAAAACAAACACAAATTTGACATTTTTGTCCCTTTTTCAGACTTTCTTTTTTAGTTTTAACTAACGCCACCTTACTACCACTAGTTTTACACTACTTTTTGGAATTCTTGGTCAATAACCCTGATTTATACAGAATTATACCTAATATTGGAGTTAGAAAATCTGAAATTATGAATTGTTTTGATTAATAGTTAAGATCAGAGGAATGTACAGATAAGTTTATTAAGGAATGAGAGTGATCAATTGTATTTGCAAAGAGTGTAGTCCATCCATCCATCCATCCATCCATCCATCCATCCATCCATCCATCCATACATACATCCTACCATCCATCCATCCATCCACCCATCTTCATATGCTAATCCGGTAACGGGTCGCAGGAGCAGCAGCTCAAGCATGGAACCCCAAACTTCCCTTTTCCCCTTAGACCAGAAGACTTACAACTTTCAGACAGGTTGCTCACGTCACATCTATGTCGTCAAGCTCTGTGAAGTAGCTGCACAGGAAAAGTGCTTCTAATTGACTTCACTGTTTTTTTCTTTGAAATCTAAGGTGTTGCTTTGTCCATTTCTATCACTGTCTATGGTGAAAACACGATCTGACCCAAATACAGGAAAGGAACCCAAACCAAATATTGCACGTTTGATTAATTTCAGGCTTCAAGATTAGCTAATCGCGATGAAACGATGAATGGTTCAGCCCCAGCTTGGCCCATATCCGTGTTTGTGTTTTGGACAGGGTTGTGTTCATGTGGAGCCCTGTGTCTGTTTCTTTCCTCTGTTTTCATCATATGGACGCAAGATCTTAATGTTGCACGCGGCATCCCATTCAATTTGACGTCAGCTCAAATCAGACGTTCTGCAGTCATGTAGCGGCAGCCTCAAGCCCGCGCAAGCCTAAAGTCACACTGACAGACGAGACACATCCAGGTCAAACTCAGAAAGTTCGGCTTCTCTTGTATATTATATTTTATGTTTTTACCTTTACGCAGGCAGCAATGCTTACTGGGAGGAAATATCTCATGAAATACATTGACAGCAGTTGTGTCACTCGGCATTGTGTAATATAATATCATTTTATTCAAACAGAGACGTTGCATAATTAAACATGAACAAGGAGTAATGCAGTGCACCAGGCTGTAGTACAATTTCTATTTTCCATCCATAGTAGTGGGCAGGTAGATAAAACAATATATATTCAATGCACGGGAAGTAAAAAACACCAATATATACCATTTCATTAACACATTTACAATAATACAAATATGTGCAAAGTTGCATCCATAAAATAATCATGGAGAAAATCAAATATCCCGATATTTTTCTACCAAATTCCTGAATAATGATGTTGTGGTAACATTGTAGTGTTGACAATTTTTTTGTGGTTTAACAAAATATGCTCACAATGAAATTTTTGATAAATAATCATCAGTTATATTGATATAATAACTATGTGGGTTCAGGAAATGCAGCCTTAAAAATACAGGAAAAGACTCCAAAATTGAAGACAATATCTAGCCTCATATATCGATATTGATATAATATTGCTATATTTCCCAGCCCTAATGATTAGTTATGATAGTAATGGATGCGTAACGAATGGTTAGCTAATGACTGAATTGATACATTTTTTTTAATTATGGGGTATGAATTTGTGTGTTTGTGTGTGTGTGTTGGGGGGGGGGGGGCTGGGCTGTATCAGTGTGTGTGTGTATATGTGCTTTTAACGGGTACTGACAGTCCTGCTATACATGCTTTCTGTTTTTCACAATATTCCTAGCAACTTTGTTGCATGGCAAAAAATTGTTGAATCTTGAATCATCTTGTAATTATCCTTCTGATGCCTCCCCATCTGCCTGTGCTCCAGATCCGCTCCGACCGGGATAAGAACCGGATGCTACGGTACAGTGTGACGGGCCCCGGGGCCGACCAACCTCCCACCGGCATCTTCATCATCAACCCCATCTCGGGCCAGCTGTCCGTCACCAAGCCTCTGGACAGAGAGCACATCTCCAACTTCCATGTGAGAACAACACTGCCCTTCAGTCAAGTCCCATTCCCAGAAATATCCCTGTATTAACAGTGATTGAAGTCAGAAATCTGACTTTATTTTCATAGTTCTGACTTTTTATCAGAAGAAAAATCACAATGGAAGGTTATAGAATCCGAGTTGATGCTAAAATTGCGCCTAAAGATTAGCTGAAACACCCATTTAGAGAAGAGTTAGAGAACAGCAGGGACCTTGGAACTGTCACAGTTTTTCCCTCAAAGGAACCGTTTGACATTTTGGGGAATACTCGCTTTCATCCTAAGAGTGAGATGAGAAGATCATATGAGCTTGAGTGAGAAGGTGAGCCTAGCTTAGCACAAAGACTGGAAGCAACTAGCCTGGCTCTGTTTAAAGTAAAAATCCTGAAGGCATTTACTAGCAGGTGTCTGATTAAAGGGCCTAGAATACGTTTACACACCCGTGCTAAAGTTGATTGAAAAGAGGAAGAAAAAAACATCTTTTGGAAATTGACCAAATGCCTTAATTCTAAAAAATTACAAAAATCCAATCTTTTAAGTACACCAATTGTCTCAGTGAATGAGTGTATTGTAAGTAAATGAATATTCTTCCTTAAAATACAGGAGGCATAAGTATACACAACCCTATGTTCAATTCCCATAGAGGCAGGCACATTTTTATTTTTAAAGCCCAGTTATTTCATGGATCCAGGATACTATGCATCCTGATAAAGTTCCCTTGGCTTTGGAATTAAAATAACCCCCCCACATCCTCACATACCATACATAGAAATAGGCATGGTGTTTTTTTAGTTAACTTAATAGCTGGTTTGATTTGCAATGACAGATGATCTTATGAAAATTTCCCCATGCCGATCTCTATATATGGTTTTTAGTTCAAATGTGAGCATGCGCGACTCATATCTGCACTCGACCAGAGTTGCTCTGACTTGACTGTCATTGGGTAGGACATGTAATGCCGTAAACCATTTACATCTGAGCATGCGTGACTCAAATCTGCACTCTCCTCACACTGGGCAGTGACACTCCTCCATAAACAACATGAAAACCAGGAGCGCGTTAACTTTTCCTGCTACCGATCCCGCTGTGGTCGGAAACACAGGGGAGACACTTTGTTTATCTCACCATGACTCTAGAGGTGCAAGTTGCTCTTAAGATATTCATCTTTACTCTCTCTACCACACACACTCACACAAACACGTTGTTTGGTGTTTTAAGCCCCCCACGTCGCCTGCCAGGCAGCGCTGTCTGGAAGGCTCTAGGCTTAGGGATAGGTGGCTTGAAGTCAGCGGTCGCAACGCTGCCTGGAAGACGACGCTGGGGCCTTAAAACACTAAGGCACACACACACACACACACACACACTGGCCCTGCTGTTCTCTTCAAGAGATCAACGCACACACCAACCCCCAAGTATAAACCTCAGCCCGCTTACATAGACTACGGTGAAAGCTATGCGCGGAATCATACACCTAATCATGCTTTATACTTTATACATTCGATTTATTGAAAGTACATTTCATATGATTTACCCCCTGCTTCCCTTGCTGGGTGAATCTGCATCAGCGCCATGGTCGCATGTCATGCCCCCTCCGCTTTTTTATTTTCTACTGAGCTGTCACTCTCTGCAGGGTATGCTCTCTCTCATGCAAAGACATGAAGAGGAAAGTCTTTCAAAGAAGACTCGCTATATCTAATACAGCCACACACACACCTCTGAAGGCAGAGTCTAACCTTTTGATCTGGAGGAATGCAAACACACACACACACACACAGCTCACACAGGGGAGAGGGAAGCTGCAGTCGCAGCAGGGTGATTTGCATTTAAGCTGTCTGATGAATATTCATGTGATTGGATGTAGTTGTCAGAGCTGGCGGCTGGGATTGGCCGCCATGTTTATTTATGAGGGAGACTTTGGCTCTTTGCGAGCCTTGAGGTCGTTTTCATGCTGCTGCGTCGACTCCATGGCGTAGCTACGCCGACGCTCCTACTACGTCGCGACCATTTTGGAGTTCTGCGTCGGGGTTGCTTAGCATCGCGGTGCATTTCACCGCCATAATGTTAGGAGGTGTTGTCTGGGTCGCTCACAACCAAAACAGTACTCAGAATGGCAGACCCCATAGACTGTCATGCTAAAATGTAAATCTTATTTTTTCTCTTCCTTTTTTTTCCCTGCACTACTTACATTTCATACTTTATGTTGACACTGTAAAGGGGTTGCTTGAATCTCGTTGCACAGGTACTGCACTTGTGTGTAATGACAATGAAGGATTTCTATTCTATTCTATTTATTTGGCCTTTTCTTGTTTAGATATTGTAAAAAGTATCGGCGAGTGTGTTCCGTGCCGTCGTAACGCGGAGGAGCCGTCGGACTTCGTTTGGGCCGATTTGACACGTTGAATCGGAAGGCGGGCAGTCAAACTCAATGGCCAATCCGATTGGTGGAGTGCTAACTCGGAAATGACGAGCGGGATGAGCGGGACTAACGTCCCCCTTAAAATCTGACAAAAACTGACCTTTGTCGATCTGAAATGAAGACAATCAGCAACTGCACGGCCTATTTCTTCTGTTTACAGAAGCATGTTTTGGTGAACCATTGCTGTAAAATATAGAAGATGAATGTTGAAGATGACAATACAGATTAGCGCCACCTGCTGTTATGGAGACGTCTCACGTACGCGCATCTTCGGTGTGTTCAAAGGCACTTTTTTGACCAACTCGGGGTCAGTCCGAGCGTCTTTTCTGCCGCCGGTCGGCCGTCGGGTCGGTGTGTCAGGGCCTTTAGGCGCTGCTACCGAGTTAAACTGGAAGGATAATTTGCTGAAACCACATCAAGCAGCAGCTCAGTGCGGCTCGCTGAAATGTTCCTGTTGTTCCACGCGGGAGGAGGTAGTTTGTAACATTGGTAAACGTGTCACTGGAGTGACGCCATAGAACAACCACACCAGCCATATTTAAACGTATACAGTTGTTTGCAGCTAAATGTTGATTGCAATCTTTTACAATCCACGTATATGTGTTGGTTTACCATAAAACATACATATACAGTATACAGTGTATATATATATAACAATTTCTTAAATGCTGAGTAAAGCACAGTTTAAAGCAGTGATCGTGTGTGTGTGTGTGTGTGTGTGTGTGTGTGTGTTAACAGTTGCGAGCCCACGCGGTGGACCTGAATGGTAATCAGGTGGAGAACCCCATTGACATCGTTATTAACGTCATCGACCAGAACGACAACAGACCAGAGTTCACACACACCGTCTTCAACGGCTCTGTACCGGAGGGATCCAAGCCTGGTACACACAGACACACACACCCACACGCATGCACGCACGCACACAACCAAACACACAGGCACATATCTGTGTTGACTCACTATGTGTTTCCCTGCAGGATCCTTTGTGATGACGGTGACAGCAGTGGACAAAGATGATCCAAAAACTGCTAATGGGATGTTGCGATACAAGATCGCCTCCCAGAATCCCCAGAGTCCCTCCTCCAACATGTTCACCATAAACAACAAGACTGGTGACATCATCACTGTGGCAGCTGGCCTTGATCGAGAGGTGTGTGTCTGCGTGTTTGTGTGTGTGTGTGTGTGTGTGTGTGGCAGCTGTCTGTCCAGCCTGCTGTATAGAGACAGCTTGGAGCTGTCTTCTCTACTCTGCTCTTTTGCAAGACAGATTATGTTCTGAAGGATTTGTTAATCAGCTCTCTTAAGATAGCTCTGCACGTTTATGAAAATCTTAATCTCTATATTTGCAATTTACAGTTAGACTTAGTCACTTGGGTCCATATATTCCTTGAACATGGTGCAATTTAATCCTTGAAGGACAATACAGTCACATTAGCTACAAAAGACGGCGACACATACTCACTTGATGGGGCCTCCCTGGGCGTGCCTAGCCTACTCCTGGCTACTTGGCAAAAGTAAGTGCCTGCTCATGTGGTGCTCATGTTCATGTCTCTGTACAAATCTAAGGTCATGTTTTCCCTCCATTTTTCTCACAGCTTTTCAGAACTAAAGTTTGATTGATTTGCTTCTGGTTCGATAGTAGCATGCCATTGACTAGTATCTGCAAGAGGTCTCACAAGTCACTTCAGAGTTATTGTCAAGTCGCTCCAACAGTGTTTTTGGATTTAAAATGATTAATTGCTTGATAGGGGCAACAAGGGGTGGCAGTAGATCAGTCAGGGACTGTGGCTGCTGCAGAGCTGTGGTTATGGAGAGAGACGAAGTGGGATCTGTTGGAAAGGTGGAGCCAGATGATACTGAGGTCTTTGAGTCTGGTGAGCAGGATGTTGTGGCTCACAGTATCAAAGTCAGCACTCAGGTCGAGGAGGATAAGGGTGTTGA
>NC_048415.1:26590282-26614754 GCF_013103735.1 Etheostoma cragini
CCAGGTTGGAGGAGTTTGAATAGATTTTTGCCATGAAGATGGGTTTGGAGTTGTGAGGCGACTATACGTTCCAGGGTTCTAGACAGTAAGGGGAGGTTGGATATTGGGCGATATTATAATCTACCTCTATAATCTTTTGCATTTCTTTGGCCATTTAAATTATACTATAAATTCATTAATAAAATTGTGCAGGAGGTGTACAGATCCCAGGTTAAATCCAGCCCTCATTAGCTGATTACTCAGCTGTATTGGTGCTTTGAGAGAAAGACTTTTGTCAAACGTCTTTAATTATATTTACATCCAACTATGATATGTGCGGCAATATTCAAACTGTGTATTGTTTAATTTTTGTTTGACATCCATCCAGATAGTAATATAATCCTAATAATATTGAAGAAGGCTCAAACTGTCCATCAATGCAGCTGTTGAGCTTCTTTCTTGTCTGTTTTTTTGCAGAAAGTCACCCAGTACACCCTGATCATCATGGCCACGGACATGGAGGGGAACCCCACCTACGGCCTGTCCAACACCGCCACCACCGTCATCAGGGTCACTGATGTCAACGACAATCCCCCAGAATTCACCACAGACACAGTAGGTCCCAACACACACACAAACAGTCTCTTTGGGATTGTACCACCGACATACACAGCGATGTTGTGACATAGGTCTTACATTTCATTCACAATGGTCTTAACAAGGTCTTGAATTAGACTTGGTGAAAACTGCTGAAACTCTGACTCACACAGGAAATGTACTGGCTATAAACAGCAAATGGGGCGAGGCGCTTCAGCTCTCTGAGCTTGTATTGACAGTGGCAGATGGTGGAGGAGTGAAAAGCCAATGAAGCGTCCAATCTGTTTATCTGTCTCAGTAAAACTAAGCAGGTTGGACAGGTAGATCGAGTGTTTGTTGGGAAACCTGGTCTTTATTTTGTGAAACCAAAGCACTCATCTCCACTTTGGTCTCACATTTGTTTCCAGTCATTGTTCCCAGTAGGGGTGGTAATCTCTTGGTACTTCTCTATCCGATTCATAGGCCAATGATTCAATTCTAAACCGATTATTGATGCATCTCGATTTGCAAATTTTTTTTGAATGTACGTTTCCATGCCTAATTGATCAAAATATACATTTAGATCTGAGTTTGTTACTCAATTTGCTAATCAATTCCTAGACAAAGCAGCTAGACAAAGCTTAGATTTGGATATATATTTGTCACACACACGTTTTAATGACTTTTTTTGTCTACTGAGGTTTTATTTTGTAGTCATTCCATGCTGAAGCCTTAACCCTTGTATGGTATTCGGGTCAAATTGATCCATTTCAACTCTTTAAAAGGAGAAAAATTGTATAAATATACTTTTTTTCTACTTGAAAATAAATGGTCTTACCTTATTTTCTGTGATAAACACATATTCCTGACTCAATTCAGAAAACTACTCTGGATATGTTTTTTCCATATTGGATTTTTAACATGAATTATAACCTTATGACAAAAACTTCCATTTTTAATTGTGTTCTAGTAGAACACAAATAGTTATTAGTTAATAGAATAGTTATTGAATTCTCTAAACATATATATTATCAGAAAGAAAATATTTGATAATAGATTATGAAGTAAAATTTTATTTCAGAAAAAAATTTTAAACCCCAAATAAGTCTCTGGTCAATTTGACCCGAGGGACACGAGAGGGTCCCGGAAGTGAAGATAACACAAGGGTTAAACATCCTTGTGAAAGTCACCTTCTGTCACAGTAATCTTCCATGTCAGCGGCTCAGTCATGTTTAAAGGTGGAGAATTGGCTTCTTAGAACATAAAACAGGAGGTGGTCACATGTAATGTGATAAAGTAGATCAACAATCTATGGGCCCTGTTTTAACGGTTTAAGGGCACGGGGTGAAGTGGCGCAGGTGCGTTTTGGGCGTGTCCAAATCCACTTTGGTTGATATGATATGAGATATATATGTGTTTTGCCTAATTATTTTATGTATGTCTTATTAGATCATGTGTGTATATATAGAAGATTATGTTTTTTTCCCTTTTGGTTATTTTTTCTTTTCTGCACTCTTGCAACGCTAAGTTCTTGATCATTATCCTATCCTCTTTCAGTCACTCGGTTTTCTGATTTAAAAAAAACTGAAGACTGTAACTTAAAAAAACAAAAAAACAAACAATTATTAACTCATCAGAATCAAGCATCGAATGGTTCTAGAGAGAATCGCGATGCATCTAAGAATCGATTCTTTTTACTACCCCTGTGCCCAGGTAGTGATGCACTGCCACTGACACATTGGTGTTAACGCTGCAGAAGAAATGCTTTGACAGGTCTGTCTTTTTGTCCTTCTTCCAGTTCTTCGGGGAGGTTCATGAGAACAGGGTGAACGTGATCGTTGCCAACCTGACCGTGACGGATAAAGACCAGCCTCACACTTCAGCCTGGAGCGCTGTGTACCGGATCATCGCTGGAGACCCCACTGGACGCTTCTCCATCCCCACGGACCCCACCACCAACGAGGGCCTGCTCACAGTGGTCAAGGTGCGATTGGGTCTACACGCACACACACACATGGTGCGATTTGCTGGTGGGGATGAGGATATCCCTGCCTCTGCTGAATCATTTTTATCCCCAAATGGGACAAAATGTATTCCCACACCCTAATTAAATACCTAAAATAGAAGTATTTTAAACTAAGGAAACCCACTCTCTTCTGGCTTGAAGGTTTTTATGTTGACACCACGTTGTGCAATTTCATTTTGAGATTATTTTCCATTGGATATTGAAGTCCATAAATAAGTGTTTTGGCATGGCTGGCCGAGTGGCTCTATATCCATGGTGGTATTGAAAGAGGGATTTAATATTTCCATGTTTTGTTTCATTGTGCAAGATCAAAAAACATCCCTCTCTGCTTTTTTTTAAAAAGTCCTACACACCTACACCTACATAGCGTGCAGTAACTCCCGCTGTCGGAACTCCGTCTGCCTCAAAACATCTATAAGCTTTCACTTTTATTTGATTTGGGGACACGTGTGGTTACTAGTGGTAACAGCAAGCATGTTTTTTGTTTTATTTTTAGATTATTTTATGGGCCTTAGGGAATTACATGCAGCAAATGGCCGCCGCGTCAAGGGCTGAGGGTGCAAATCCATATGGCTGTGCGACGCTTCTTTCCACTTTCTTCCTATGGGTGACATTAAGCGACTTTAACACGTCGCAAAGCGTCCCGGGAAGGCGGCTTTGACCTTTCTCCATCTGAAATGAAGACAGATTCTGTTTGGCCTATTTCTCGCTTAAAATGTTTTCAGATACACGTGCCCGACTACACTCATCTCTTGTATTGCAAAAATAGATCTGCACCGCGAGCCTCCGTACAAGGGGCGCACGCTCAACCCAGGTGTGCCACAGCAACCATCTTTTAATACTACATACAGTTGGACAGGACATGTATGTCTCTCACTGGGGTGGTGTCATTGCTGCCAGTGGCTTGTCTTCATCATGATCAGAAGCACAGCAGTTGGTGTTTTTGTTGACAGCGCTGACAAGCAAAGCATTTCTTTGTCTCACTTTGTTTCAAGAAAGAAGCGAGTCAATAATTGGATGTTTACCATCATTCTGTGAGTCAAGTTAGACCGCTGTTACTCACAGCATGATGGCATTCAGAACATCTAGTGTGGGAGATGTGCTGCTTCCCACAGGCTACAGTAAGAGGCTACTACCTGCAGCTCTCTCTTGCAACAATTAGAAATAATCCAACCTTTTTTATTTATTTTTTATCCATTTTTATTTTTTATGTTTTTATTTTTTCATTTGTTCATTTGTTCATTTTTTCAATTCTTTATTCATTTTTATTTTTATTTTATTTTTTTATTTTTTTCCAATCTCTTTATTTATTTTACAGACTTAAGGTCCAGATAAAAACTACACATAACACTTTACAAGAGGGGTACACACCATACACACAAAAATACACATAAACACATACAAACAAACTGACTCCTAGAAATAACACAAAGGAGACACACAAAAACAAACATACATGTATACATACAAATAGCTATGCTCCATAATTAAAACAGCTACAGATGCGTGTTCCAGTTTTTCCAGTGTTTTGACAAACATCTGATATCAATAAATGCACGATTGGTTATGGCATTTAAATTTGTATTACTCAACTCGGTTGATTGGCGTATGAATTATTCGAGCCCTAACCTGTGACAGATACATTGCATTTACTGGGGCTGCTTCACGTTAAAATCCACACGCAGCAGAAATGTAGCCGGGATTAGTGCAGGATGATGCAGTAGGAAAGGAGGAAGGGAGTTGGGTTTGGAACCAGAGGGTTGCTGGTTCAAGTCCCCATACAGACCAAAGTATGGCGTTGGACTAGTACTTTGCACTGCCAAGATGCTCTTGAGCAAGGCACTGAACCACCAACTATTTGGGACGCCTTTCCATGGGAATCGCCCCCACTCTGACATCTCACCTTTTATAGGTGAATGTATAGGTACTGAGCATGTGTGTGTAATGCAGGCCTGTGTGTGAATTGAATGTAAATTGTAATTTCCCCTTGCGGGACTAATAAGGGATACATAATTATTATATTCTACAAGTGCTCACATCCAGTCTACAAGCTCTCGCATTTTGCCCCATATTTACCTTCATATGTTTGTACATCCAGTTTATCATGTCCCTGATATCCTGTCCAGCCCGTAGACTTTGAGCTGAGCCGTTCCTATATGCTGACGGTGGAGGCGGAGAACGAGGTCCCGCTGGCCCGTGGCATCCACCTGCCACGCCAGTCCACAGCCACCGTGTCCGTACGCATCCTGGACATCAACGAGAGTCCGGAGTTCAGCCCCAACCCCAAGTCCATCAAACTGGAAGAGGGTCTGCCTGCAGGCTCTCTGCTCACCACCTTCACCGCCCAGGACCCCGACCGCTTCATGAGACAAAATATCAGGTAAGACACCAGCTGGAAGCTACGCCATTTTTTTCAAATTTTTTTTAACAATTGCTTTATTGATTTCATGCACTCACAGGTAGTACATTACAAATTTAGTTTAACCCTCTGAGGACGAATGACGTAACAGCACGTCCAAACAATGACAACAAAAAGCAATATTAAAAATATATATAATAATATATATAAAATAAAATTTCATTTTGGACATATTTTTACTATTTTAAGCATATTTTACAATACTTTGTGAACTTAAGAACTTTGGTCAACTCATTTGTACCTTACATGATAATTAAGGGTTGTTTTTCAAAAGAGATTTGAGGAATTTCAAAAGACGTTTTAGCTTTGGTGTCAGATCATCTCTTTACACATTGCTCTAAAAAAATTTTTTTATGGTTGGCGTGAATAGGTTTTGATATCAAAAACACATGGGGGGCGGTTTTATGCAAAATGTTAAAATGGGTTTGCATTAATGCCGTTAAATAACCTTTTTACTGACAGCACTAATAAATACTTTAAGTATATATATGTAGATAATGTATACAGTATATTTAACCATTATATGGTTATGATATAAGGACATTACATAATTCTCTGGTGATCTTTAGTGTTCAGATTGTTTCTTACTCTTCTAACGAGCGGGAGCTTTTAATTTATCCTCTCCTTTGTTGAGATTTCCCTTCAGCATTCAAATTTAACACCAATTTAATTTGGTATACAGGGTGAATTTTTGCCTTCTCAATTAGCCAGGGTGGCATGCTGTTCTCTGTTGCAGACCCATTTCGAGATAAAAGCTAAAAGGATGTTTTTTTTTGAAAAAACACTTTGACTGGAAGAAATGTGCAGCACTTAGCTCAACAACAACCAGAGCAGAGAGCCTGCAGGACTCTGCTTTCTGTCCCTTTCTCTATTTTACATCCCACTATTTGTTTCTAAATGTAGTGCTGAAGACTTGGTAGCCTAGCAACAGCCAATGATGGACGCACACTGTGTTCACAAAAACATGTGTACGCGCACACGCATGCGCACAAACATGGAGTGTATTGTGCAGTGTAGTGCGGGCCAGAAAGAACATTTTGGGTCACGATTTTTCTTTTTAGTTGATTTTCATTCCGTAGTTGGTTGTGCTCTTTTCTACTCTTTATCTCAGCAATTAAAAATATGACAAATGGACAAAATTCCCTATTCATGGGTGGTTTACACTGGCGTATTGGCAGCTCTGCCGGCCTTTGTTGAAAGCTGTGCTTTTTGTCCTGCGCTGTTTGAAACATAACTGCCGTGTGCATGCTGTTGCAGCAATGCAGATGTAGGAGGATAAGTACATTCTGTTAGATAAACTCCTCAGCAAGTGACAGGGATTTGAAAGCTTCAGTCTGCTTAGGGGTTGTTTACAAGTGCAGAACAAATTACATGTAACACATTTTGACTCACAAAGGCATTTTATGATGTAATTTTCCAATCTGTTAAAGGTAGAATCATTTCCAGAGAGAATAACTGCATGAATTGTGGTTGCCATAAGAGAGTGCCGCAGCCTCTATATATCAGCTCCCCAGTAGCTGCTTGGCCTGCAGCCTGGGGAGCTGATAAAGAAGCCTCTCTGTGTTGATTTCTCATGCAGTCTCTCTCTCTCTCTCTCTCTCTCTCTCTCTCTCTCTCTCTCTCTCTCTCTCTCTCTGTGTGTCTCTCGCTCTGAACCCAGGTACTCCAAGATGTACGACCCTGCTAACTGGCTGGAGATTGACCCGGTTAATGGTCGGATTTCCACCATCGCCGTCCTTGACCGAGAGTCTCCCTACGTCAAGAACAACCTCTACAACGTTACATTCATGGCCTCCGATAACGGTGAGACACCAGGGCTGCAGTACACACACACACACACACGGAAAATAGAAAGCTACTTTTCTAGCTAATCAGAAAAAGTAGCTTAAAGCTACAGTTGGTAACTTTTATGGGCCTTTGTCTTATTTGCCCAAGCTGTCACTATATCCTGACAGTACTACATGAGACAGATAATCTGTCTCCTTTGATCAAACTGTCAAATTAAGCAGCACTGTTAACAAAATCCTATGTCTTGCCTCAAAGGTTTTTCAGAAACATATTTTAGGGTTTGGCTGTAAAATGAGAAAGATCGCTCCTGCTTATCGATCAGTGGGCGATCCCAAACAACTGACATGTTTATCGGTAATATGCTAACTCACTGTGACTTGCAGAGGAACTCTCTGTCAAACATGCAGAAGAGAAGACAGAGAAGCTCACGCTCGAACGCTCTCAGGTACCACGATTTGGCACGATGGATTTAACGTGATTTGGTTCTTTTGCAGTTGAATATACTGTAGCATAATCAGGCTGGGTTTTTGTACCAACACGTTGGGGTTCAAACCCGAAATCAAGTCCTTTCTCCTAATGGGAAGAGGAAGACTTACTTATGAAGACAACAGATTGGACTGTCCTCCTTTAATTACATTCCAATGCTTTCCTCCCGTGATCAAATGTCGTAATCATGGAGTTTGTTGTATTCCAAGACTGTTCTTCGGACACAGTAGTCCCATTGATTTCTGTCTTTTTCTGCGTATTAAGTACATCATTCCCTTGTCCTGATCACAACTGCACTTTCTAGCCATAGAAAAGAGGATTCTCTGTTTTAAAGTGGAAAATTGTTCAAGAGGAATGTCATTCAGCGGCAGCAGCGGCTCCATCCGTCCACTCTGCCCGGCGCCCTCTCCACACAGAGACCCCGCTGTGCTCCGAGCTTCCTGCTAACTGACTGTCTTAGCACATTTTGGCCCATGTCGAGCACACACGGACTGCAAGGAGCTCACTGATAAATAAAAAAACACACACAAGCTTGTGGAAGAGGTTACAGTGTTTCCACAGTCCCCATAGGTGTGTGCACCGGTCAGTTCCTATTACCGAGCATACTGTAGTTTATACTGTCTCCATGAAGAATACAGAGGGCATGCATTCATTTCAGATAAGTGATGCAGTAGCAGTAGTATGTGCATACTCTGCAGTTGTAGTTAACCAACTTTGTGCAATCTTTTTCAATAACCACATCGTCGATTATCCCGCATGTGTCATATCCAAAAATCTACTGGGAATGATTTTTCTGTATAGGTTGTGCATTCTGCCATGAGGCATCATGAATCTGATAAGGCGGGTGATATTCTACATATGTTTGGTATTGTCAACAAATCCAGTGAAAAGACTCAAACCACTGTGTTAGTGTCTCTCAATACTCAAAAATTCTTTACGACTTCCATTTACACATCTTTTTAACAAAACTGTTGCAGTGTTTTTCTTTAGGGTTTATTTAAGGAGTGGGAGCAGGTCTGTTTAAATAACCCCCCCCCCCCCCCACACACACACACACACACATTTAACCTTTTTAACGGCTCTATATATTTAACATCAGGACGATCAGCTGACAGAGCTGACAAGTTGAACGTTGTCCAATTAGAACGGACACACCGCGGTGACGTTTTGGGTGGAGCTGTTCGTTTAATAGTCAAATCGGAATCAAGCCAATATTTTGACGTAAAACTACATCAACACAACAGTGTGTGGAGTTGAACTGGACGGGCCGAATAACCTCCTGAATAGTTCTACTTGTTGTTAAATACCAATGGGGAGGGAGCGTGAAAAGTAGAGGCACAGGATAGGTACCAAAACACAACAAACCACTCCAGCCAATAACAGACAAGATGGTTGGGGGAGGGCGTGGGGTCAGTTAGTCATGACAGTTATGGAAACATGAGGGGGGGCTTGCTCCATTTTATTTTGAAATTACTTGAAACGTCAACATAAGTGACCACGCAGGAACTGATAGTGCCCCTTTGACCCTCACGTTGTCTTTAAGGTCAAATTTGACCCGTTTTCCAAAGTTTCTATGAAAAATAAGGATTAGGAACATAAGAATATGAATTCTTCCAACCACGTTGCCCAAAAATAACATGGATGGTTCCATACACAAACAGTCTGTGATTATCCACCAACAAACTCAGCTAGTCCAAATAAGTTTTTTTTGTTTGTTTTTATTAGGTATAATTTCATTTAAATGAGGTTTGAATTTCAAAAATAAATGTAATACTATACTGGTGAGAAGTTGGAATCAAGTTGGCTAAAAGATGTAATACGAAATTGGGGGATAATTTGTTATTTGATGCTTTATAAAAAGGGACCACAACAAGTGCATGATGGGAAGGCAACACAAGGGTTAAACAATCTGTTGGTTGTGCTGCTCAGATGTTTCTTGCCTTTTTACGTTGTTTAAATGCAGATTAAATTTCCCCTTTGAGGGACAATAAAGAAATCTCCGTACTGAACTCGGATGAATTGCGCATTTTCACTGTTAAACAAACACTAAAGTAAAAGATAAGACTAAATATTGAACATCCTGATTGTGTGTCCAGGCATCCCGCCTGCCAGCGGGACAGGCACCCTTCAGATGTACTTACTGGACATAAATGACAACGCACCTCACGTGTTCCCGCCTGAGGTGGAGATGTGTGAGAGGCCGGATCCAAACGCCATCAACATCACAGCCAGTGACCCCGACCTGACGCCTAACGCGGGACCCTTCGCCTTCGAACTGGCCAATCGTCCGTCAGACGTACGCCGCAACTGGACGCTCAATCGCTTCAATGGTCAGTATGAGGTCATGTGTCCAAAAATGATCCATTGTTTAGACAAAAGGTCAGATGGAGTAATAATGAATGATCATATCAAGTAATAGTGCATATTACTGTATCAGACATTAGATTTGAAGTGCAATGAGCTCCAAGACTGCTGCATGCAATGATTGCATCACATATTTAAAACAAGGGAAAGAGAAATTACGATGGTGCTCTTACTCATACAGGGTTTCATCTAGCCAAGGTTTTTTTAGATTAAATCAAAATGATTTGATGAGAAGCCTTACTCAAATCTACTGTGTTGATTTAAACTGCCAATCCCGTTGGCCATTGGAATACCTCAAGTTGTACTAGAAATGTACAAATCATTTGAATGATTGTGTTGTCATTTTTGAGCACAAGCTGTAGGATGGTGATCAAGTTCAACAGGAACTACAGCAACAGAATACAACTGTATTCTTAATTTGTCCAATACACACAGTACAATGTAGTGACATTTAATTCCTGCATTTAACCCATCCTAAGTATTGGGAGCAGTGGGCAGTTATACATACTTATAGCACCCGGGGAGCCACTTTTGGTTCAGTGTCTAACTCAGGGACACTTGTGGCCAGTGGAGCCTGGGATCAAACCGCCAATTTTACAGTTGAGGGGCAACCTCGAAGCCACAAGCCACCCTAAGACCCTTGGACATGACTGCAAGGGCACAGGAGTTATTTGACTCTGAACACTTGACATGAGAACATAAAAATAACAATATATACATATATACAATAATACAGTCTTATTAATGAAATAGGTGGGTGTTATAAAGGACATGGTCTTGACTGGAGTCTAGATTTAACAGACTTACGATGATGTCAATTTACAGAAGACAATAATATTCCAAACTCAATGTCCAATTCCTGGCTCATTTCTGAGTTTACAGCTCAAGTGGGGTAAATACAGATCTTCTTATGGGTGTTCACATATGGTTGGAGATGGTAACTCCTGTCTCTGGTGTCAGCTGTGAATGTCCTCCGGTCACCGCTGACTCCTGCTCCATGACCTTTGTCTTATTTCCGCTCAAAGCTTTGAGCGGTTTTGTGCTGACAGACAACGGGTTCCGGTGTTGTATTTGTTTTATAACATGTCCTACAGCACTCAGTAGCCCATCAGAAGGATGCAGCAGAACTCTAGAAAGGTTGGAAGTGCTGATGCCTGGGGACTGTTGCACGATGTTGCACTAGCCTCTTATCAAATTAATTGACTAGTCATTGAACAAAGACACTCACTCTGTCTGTTTGTGTCTATACACGCAGAGTCACACAAATACCCCACAACATAATACAGCCCACTTTCTTTTTTTAGCCCTGTAGGCCACTGTATGGCGTTTTTCCACTGCATTGTATCTACTTGACTTGCCTCGACTCTACTGGTTTGGTTTTCCATTACGAAAAAGGTCCCTGGTACCTGCTAACAGGTACTTTTTGTAGTACCACCTCAGTTGAGGTTTCAAGCCAGCTGAGTCGATACCAAAAGGTGATGTGAAACCTGCGGACTACCGATTGGTCGGAGAGAATCATCACTAATCCCTGCGTTATCCTTGTCCCGAACAAATCCGCCGTGTTTAACGGTAAATAGTTTATCCAGTGTTTTAATTTTTGTTGCTGCCTCCAGGTTTATTAGAAACTAATTTGCCTTTTGGCTTGCCTCACACATGAGGCGGTACTAATCTGCAATGGAAAGAGGAGAACGGGGCACCGCGGTCGAGTCGAGCAGGTACCATTAATAGAAAAACGCCATTAACGTATGGACGTCCTACTGTGATGCTCCTGCCGTTCCCTGTTGATTAAGTCCAGCCTGGCTTTAATTATCATCCTGCACTCCTTATACCCGTTTGCCTGGAGTGCCCATCAGCTCGGCTGCACCTACCCGATCCTCCTGACTGCGTGATGACACTTGAGTGAGTTCTTTTACCTGAAGAATGGCGTTGAGATATGGTTCAAAGCTCTGGAATAAGCCAATGAGTGAGCCTTGAATTAACCCTATTGTTGTCTTCCCGTCAACCATGAAAAAAACTGGTCACTTTTTTCAACATTTTTATCACTTTCTTTGTCATTATTTCCAATGTTGAGGGTGCTTTTTTAAAAACGTTTTCGGTGCTTTTTGATATTTTTAATGTAACGCTTATGTCAACGACCAATTTTTTGTGACAAAAAATGACAACCCATGACAACTTGAGACAAGAAAATGTTCTGCTTTCTCCACATTAGAAGGTCAGTCTGGGCCCGTTGGACTCGTTGGGCATCAGGTTTTTTGTTTTTTGGGCAGTAGCTATTTAGCAATCTATTTTATTCGCCTTTTTACTTCAGTATTTCTTGGAAGTCACCTCACAGCAGGGCTGGGCAATAGGGAGAAAGTCAGATTTTACAATATTCTTGACCAAATACCTTAATATCGCCATTGCGGCAACATTCTAGAGTTAACAATTGGTGCTTTGACAAAATATCTTAAGACTAAGATTTTTGATGAATAATCATCAGTAATGTGGACATCATGAGTAAGTGGGGAAAAGGCAAATAATAGTACAACTTATTTTTATGCAAATCCCAAAGTGCTACATGACAGTAAAATACAACACTAATGTCATATCGCGATATTAAGACATCCAAAATCTAAAACGATATCTAGTCTCATATCATGATATAAATATAATATTGGTATATTATCCAGGCGTACCTCACAGTAACTGATTTTTGTGAGGTCAGGCAGGTGTTAATGTTTTGGGCAAAGCTTCTCTTTCTGGGTCTGATTCAACTTTAATTGGTCCCCTCAAACATATGCAAAACTCTTCTATCATTCAGTGACAGTCAGTCCGTGGAAATGCTTTTTGCAATGCAAAGAACCCCCCAGCTGCTCCAGTGACAACCATTAGCAGTACCGGGCGGCTCCCAGTCTAATTGAGTGGAAGTGTATGTCTAAGGATGAAGTCCGCATGTGAGGTATTACCACGCAACACTTGCCTATCAATTTCTCCATCTATCTGCCCTTCCATCACACTCTAGGCGAGTACACCCAGCTCCGACTGAGGATCGGCTCCCTGGCCAGTGGGATCTACCAGGTACCCATCATGATCACAGACTCTGGCAACCTGCCCATGTCCAACACGTCCTTTCTGCGAGTCAAGGTCTGCCAGTGTGATCACCATGGAGACTGTGTGGACATGGAGCGAATCATCGCCGCTGGACTGGGCACCGGAGCCATCATCGCCATCCTCATCTGTATCATCATACTGTTAGGTGTGTCTCCCTCACACACATACACACACACACACACACACACACACACACGTTGCTGTAGGACTTAGTAGACCTTGAATTTCAACAGTATAAAATATCACCATAAAAGTGTTCAGATAGGATAACAGTACTTTCTGCTTGCACTACCTGAAAGAAAATGTGAATAAAATGTGTATATCATTTAAAGCTGACATCTAAAGTTTTCAGAACTTTGTGAAATGACATTATATCAGCTGTTGTGGCAGGCTGTTTGGAAAACATGCTCTACCTAGTAAAGTGTGAATCCACTGGGCTAAAAACTGATTGAAAATGTACATGGAGGTGGACAAAACAATAGCGACACCTCTAACACACGCTAACTTTAGCCCAAATCAAACCCCGATGATAGTGTCTTTAAGTGTTTAATTAGACGTTCATTTAACTATCTTGAGGAAGCGGGCTCTGATTGGTTTATTGCATGTTAAGCCCCAAACACAACAATGTATTAATGAAAACTCTAAGTACAACCCTGGCGCCTAAACCCTTTTTTCCGGTGTTAAACTAGCTAAAGTGGATTTTGACACGCCCTACACGCATCTGCACCATGCGCTTCACGCTGTGCACTTAGATCATTAAAATAGGGCCCTGACTGGGTTTAGTGAAACTTAGTGATGGCAAAATGAAGCTTCATAAAGCTTCATGAAGCAGGTTTCTTATTTTCTGAACCCACAATAAAAAGGAATAAAATGGTTCATGAATCTTCCTTTTAACATCACTAGTAACTAAAACAATCTAATCTTGCCCCAGGGCCCCAGAATATGTTTCTTCAGCCATGGCCACATCTCGTACCACATTTTACTCCATTTATTGTTTGCATTTAAAAGCACAGAAATCCCAGTTTTTTTGCTTTTATAGCTGCCGCCAGCAGCTAGCATCAGTCACTCTGAGTGGAGCTTGTTTGGTAAAGCATTGCTTTGCCATGGCAGAGTTCCCAGGTTCTAATCCCAAGTGTGAATATCAAGCTGGTTGCAATTATTTATAAATTGTGTGCTTGTTCACAAGTAGCACTTCATGTGTTTGGACACTGTGCATAGCCCTTTTGAGTTTCTTCCGCCACTATAATGCTTCAAGGTGACAACGGAATGGACAAACAAGGCTTACTGAGTGCTCAGCTGGAGTAACAATGAATGATTATACCAAGTGCACGTTACTGTATCAGACATTAGATTTAAAGTGCAATGAGCGAAAGTTTTTGGAGTTTCAACTCCAGCTCCAGCCTGCTGCATGCAATGATTGCATCACATATTTAAAACAAGGGAAAGAAAAAGTACGATGGTGCTCTCTCTCGTACAGGGTTTTATCTAGCCGAGATTAAATCAAAATGTTTGATTAGACTGTTAATAAAAATACCCTGATATACTGGACTTTTAAAAAAACAGACCAGTGCTAGAGCTCTGCAGCAGGCAACACTAGAGAAGCTTTACTGAAATCTACTGTGTTGATTAAAACTGCCAATCCCATTGGCCATTGGAATACCTTAAATTGTACTAGAAATGTACAAATCATTCAAATGATTGTGATGTCTTTTTTGAGCACAAGCTGTAGGATGGTGATGAAGTCCGACCGTACCCATCCTAGACAACTGAAAAGGAATTACAGCTACAGGCTACACGTTTGTGTGGGTGAAATCACATGATTCCCACAGTCAGACTACACTGAACGAAGTTGGTGTAACAGTGAAATAAAATTACAGACAGAAATGAAAAGGACAATTTAAGTAGAAGTGCTGAAGGAGTTTGAGAGTAATTGCCAAGTGAAGGTGAAGTGTAAACTTTAGCGAGCTTCATACTTGGGGAAATGGCAAGAACGTGTACTTCAATTGACTGTCGCTTTGCACACAATACTATGGTACTTTTTGTGTGACATAATTCCCAAGAGGCTGCCTTGTGGGCGGGGGAATGCAAGGTGTAAATGTAGCAAACAAACTTTTTTTAAACAAGAAAATAGCAAAGTAAATGTAGCCTTAAATACACTTGATATGTTGTCTGCGTTGTCTCTTTAAAAGCCATCCCTGCTGGTTTCCCTGAGATGGTGACAAGCCATTTTTCAAATCCCCCCTCTAGGGTTGGAATTGTCCCCACTTAGAATTTCTCTCAGCATCCTAATGCATTTTTGGCCCTCGCAGTTACAGCAGTGTACAAATACATGCGCACCCGGAGCTTCTCTGTCTCATAAATCCACCCAGATTAATACGATCAAAAGATTTACATGAAGTGTATTAACCCACCAGTTGTCTCTGAATAAGAACTGTGGGATTCTGTCCTTCCTTAAAATACTTTTCAGTCGTTGTTTAATATTGAACTATCAGAGATGCTCAAGTCTCTTTTGGTTATGAGTATTGCCACTCTGCACCCAGGCTGCTCAGAACACTGCAAAGCTATATAAAGGAATTTAAAGTGCCCATATTCTGCTAAGTTTCAGGTTCCTAATTGTATTTTGAGGTTGTAGGTTGTACTAGAATAGTTTTCCATGGTTTAATTTTCAAAGAACACCATATCTTTGTTGTACTGCACATTGCTGCAGATCCTCTTTTCACCCTGTGTGTTTAGGTCTCTGTTTTAGCTACAGAGTGAGACATCTTACTCCTATACTATCTTTGTTGGGAGTCTTACATGCTCAGTAGCTAGGTAAAATCCCATCAGCTAGATATCTGTTTCTCCAAATGTGGTCAGTCCAAGGAAGGATTAGCTGGGAGACTTATTCTAAAGGAGGGGCTCTTGTAGAATACCTAGAGAAGAGGGACATGGAAGTAGTTCTTTTTGGAGATTATGGTGTACAAGAACTTTGGGAAAAGTGACCCAGAAAAACTAAATGTTGTTCTACGGGAAGACAACACGAGGGTTAAAATCGATTCCCCATCTCTGTGAACTCTGACTATTTCCATATAGAAATCTTCCAGTAATGATAATGAACCAGATCCCTGGAACAACTGGCTGAGTTGATCATGTTTGAATGTTTGGTTGAGGAAACCGAGATACAGTACTGTAGCTAAAAAAAAAGAAGTAATATTATCGTTTAGAAAGGGAGCTATTTCCAGATTTTTAGAAGTTTAAAAATGTAGACATATATTTGTGATCACACAATAAAGTGCTATGTCGAGTGGTGTCAAGAGCAGTGGCTCCCAGTTTTTTTGACTTATGCCGTTTTGACATCTCACCTCTTAAAACAAAGCAATGTCTTTTTTTTCCTCTTTAATAATCTTTCCATCCCAACACTTTATCTTGGGAATCGCATTGGGAACCAATGGTCGAGAGTTTTGATCCGTCTCTTCCATGCGACAGAATTTCCGTCCGCACCTTAATGATCCTGGAAGTTAAATGTTGTCAAAATAGACTATTCTCACACCGATGGTCCCCGGTGTTCAGGGAGGCTCACATCAAATACTGTCCTAATGTTGTTGTTTTTTTGCACCACTTGGCCTACAGTGCTGGTGCTGCTGTTTGTGATGTGGATGAAAAGGAGGGACAAAGAGCGGCAGGCCAAGCAGCTCCTCATCGACCCAGAGGACGACGTCCGAGACAACATCCTGAAATATGATGAGGAGGGAGGGGGAGAGGAGGACCAGGTACACACACACACACATACACACACACACGCACATAAAAGTTTCAAAATAACAAAAAAGTAATTGTGAAATTGACCAAAAAGCTATCCGAAACAGATCACTCAGTCTGGCTTGGGTTTCTTTCTTTTTGGTTTTCTCATTCTTAGAATCAAACAGTGAAATACACAGCATGTTGCCATACACACACACACACACACACACACACACACACACACACACACACACACACACCCACACACACTCTCTTCTCTACATAAAGCAGTAGCCCTTCTTCCATTCACACCACAGGAGGGAGGGAGAGAGGAGGACCAGGCACACGCACAGACATATACACACACACATACACACACAAAAGTTTAAAAAAACTAAAATGTAATGATGAAATTGACCACAAAACTATCCGAACATATCTCTCAGTCTGGTTTGGATTTCTTTCTTTTTGGTTTTCTCATTCTCAGAATCAAATAGTGAAATACACAGCATGTTGCCACACACACACACGTATTCTCACACACACACACACACACACACACACACACACACTCTCTCTCTCTCTTCTCTACAGTTCAATCATCTGTCCTCCAGCTAAGATTAAGTGTACTACAATAGAGGACCTAGAAACAGGATTAATTGCTTTCTGTTGGAGAACAATTTCCTGTGTCCCTCCACACAACTCCTCTGCTGCTGCCAAGCACATAAGCTATGGCACACTTCAGCTGAGAAAATGTTTAACCCTCATTTACCCAGCCGACCACACATCTTTGACTTTTTACAGCAGGGAAGTACACTGCGTATGTACAACCATACACACACAGTACTGTACATGGGGGGGACACTGTTTGCTCAATGATTCCACGCTTGCACTGGCTTAAACTGAACAAATACATTTTTTTGTACCAGATCAGAAGGTGGATCCTAATTGGTTGATCCCCTGTCTTTTAACCTTGTGTTCCCAGCAGGTCTTAGCTTTTGTTTGTCTCTTACAATATCTATTATGTTATCTGTCATTCATGCCACCTGGAACAAACTACAACTGACGTTTTCTAGAGCTATCATCAGGTCTAAAGTTAGCTTTGGCCAATTGTTTGTATTTGATCTACACAATGCAGCTGTCGAATTCCGACACGCTCAAGGGGAATAACACAGAAAAAGATTGTAAAAAATAAACATGCAATGCATACATACTACTAGTAAGCAACTACTTACCAGTTGCTTGAACAGACAGGACAGTCTTTGGCATTTTAAGCACTGTCATGTGTATTTTAAATCCCCCTTGACACTATAGGCTACTGTTTAATATGTTTTGTCTAACTGGCTTTGGGCTAGCTTGTATGATACCACATCTAAATGCTACTTTACTCTATGTAACATGTCACAGAGTTAAGTTCCTTATGCTGATAAGAGCCACAGGCTACACAGCAACACTGTCTGATATGGCAGTGCCGCTGCATTCTTGAACCTACGTAAAGCTGTAGCCCTTCTTCCATGCTCTCACGTCATGCATCAACTACCATGTAGAAATGTTCAGATGCTCAGTTACATCATGTAACGTGATGCCCAGATTTGTACATTAGCGGGAATGTAACACAATATCAATGCGAAAGCAGTTATAATTAGTTATAATGTGACGATACAATTTATTTTTGGTTGAAATCAACAAATAATCAAGATAATTAATCGTGATCTCAATGTTATTTTGGTGCAGCCCTACTGGGTACATTTATGAAAATAAAAATGTAAGGTTTTTGTCTTACCGCGGCACATAGAGCTCCAGAGCGGCGGTATAAAATGAGGCGGGCGGTGTGCAGAGCACCGGAGCAGACACACCAACACATCACCGACTGTATGATAATTGCACACACACACACACACACAGATTCACGCTCCAGTGGTTTTTGCACCATGAGAAATAGCAATGAAGAGTTTCCCAAACATGGTGAGCTGTGGGTTGTCATTGTTCAAATGAGTCAAAAAGTCAAACATTTAATAAAGAGTAGAGTGGTACACATACAATGAAAGCTGAACTTTGGTTGAGTTAATAGTTTACTCTCCGTGACTTAATACATGAAGCAACATTGCTGAAACCTCTCTGTGGTACACACAACAAACACAAAGGTTGGCTTCTTCCTTCATCCCTGCTACAGTAACACATGGACAGGCCTGGGTAGCGTTGGCTTCTCTTTCTCTTCGATTAGATTTTCCCGTCAGCTTATTCTACAGACATCCTGGGTCTCTGTTTGTCTGGATTCAAGCTTGGGAAAAAAAGGCAGACTCAGTTCTCAAGAACACACTCATAATTTAAGCAGGACAAACACACACACCACATATTATTAGACCTTCATTAGCAGCAGTTGTTCCCTGGCTTCTATTCCTAACTTTAAAGTAATACTTCTTTAACCTTAAAAGCTTATTAAAGGTTACATCCTGCAGTGGAGTATTATTTTTCAGTTTTACCGGAGCAGAGTAGGGCTGGTAAATTTTCAGCGGAGGTTTCTGATTGGTGGAGCTCTTTCAGCAGTGAATGCTGCATTTAAAAGCACAGGAACAGGCTGAGCTCTCATATTTTTCATAGATACGTTAGTTTTTTTCTGAACTTTATTCAAAAGTGGCACTTAGTAGCGTAACATATTTGGGGGTGGGGGGTCAATTTGGACCCCATTTCCATATGCCTTTGTGTCCAATAGACTGAAGTGAACAAAGCTTGTGCGTTTATCTTGTCACAAAAATTAGAGGTGTTAAAAGGAATTTGCATTAAGTCATTATGATCACATTCATATTGACAGCCCTAGTATATATATACAGCCCTATAGGGGTCTATCAGTGTTGCCAGTGTATTATCATGTCGTTTTCTAGTTGGCTTATTTGTAGACGCTATACAGCTATAACAGTGTTTTGAATTGTGCAATGCAACTATGCACACTTCATATAATATACCATAGTGTGTTACATTTTGTAATCCAGTCTTTCTTGTCTATTCATTGCCTAAAATTTGCACCTCAAATTGCAGAAATTAGTTTAGTCATCTATCACAGCGAAAACTATAACTGCTTCTATTGTTATGAATGTTATCTTACAGTTAATGCAGTGCAGTCTGCATATACTATTGTGGTCCCATGAACAATGAACGATGAAATAGTTGAATAAAATGCAAGCTAATGACCTCCTGGAAGGAAACACTATTTAAAACACTACAACATGCAAATAATAATGTAAAGTGTACTTTATTTACACGAAATGGGCCAAACCTGCATGGATACTGTTATAGTTAATAATAGTCCTTTAAAGAAGTTTAAATGTCCTAACTGAGAGGACATCCATCTTTCTGGTCCTTTTGGATTGGTACATTCAGTTTTTCCCTGCAGGTTTATTGCACCGCTCTCAGCCACTCTTCAATGGAAGGTATTCTGTTAGTCGGCCATTATTGTGAACAAAGCCCAAGGTCAGTCCACAGCATGTTGTTATTGTCCCGAAACGGCTGCTTTAGTCCATTTCCTTGGAGACCAGAGGGCGCCAAATGGTTTGTGGATGGCTGGTGCTGTGACTCAGACACTGGCATTCAACATGAAGAGATCAGATCAGTGACACACACTTCCCCTCTGACTGGGCTGGTGTTGTGTGAGAGAAGGTGAACGAGGGACTGCGCGGCTCTAAGTGGATGCTAATTAGATAGCATTAGAGTCCTCCCTGAGGACAGACGATGACGTGAGACAAATGGGAGACGTTGCATCAGCGGAGCTCTTGGTGCTCGTTTAACTTATTGAAATTGAAAAACGTGTGCAAGTTTACTTAGGATCAAAATAATCATCCCCAAATGAACCAATATTTCCATTCAGAACCATATAGTAAAAACACGTCCAGTGTTTTGCAGGTTATTTTAATCAAGATATTATTGAAGTTCCACTCAGTAAGATTTGACTCTAAATGCAACAATTACCCCTCCTGTTGTCTTCGGGTCAAACCCCTTTTAAAAATGTCTATCAGAAACATGGCATTCTTTTTTACCAAATTACCGCAAAAAAGGATGGATTCCATACAACGCTCTTTGCAAATACAATGAATCACTTTCATTGAATTTTGGGTGTAAATTGAAAGAGTTTCAAATCAGCATCCTGACCAAACTCATCCAATCAAAATATGGTCCTCTGATCTTAACTATAAGTCAGAAATAATTCATAATTTCCGCTTTAATAGCTCAAATATTAGGTATAATGCTATACAAATGAGGGTTATTGACCATGTATTCCAAGAAGTAGAATAAAACTAGTGGTAGTAAGGTGGTTAAATAAGTTAAAATAACATGTTGAAAATGTCAAATGTAGAAAAAAAGGTAAAAAAAAAAAAGGTGTTAATCTTTTTTGACCCTGGAGGACAACACAAGGGTAAGGGGAATCCTGTCTGACCATGAAATAGTCTGTTCGTCATTGCATTGCTGGTTTTGGACAATTTAGAGACACTAGTGGATTTTTGGTTATGTTTTACAACAATATGCCTTTTTCAACATGATTGCATACCATGTTGTGCTTTGCAACAACTACTGACGTCCCAATAACGCTCCATGAACTATGAGTTGTGTTTAGTTTGAAGAAAAAGACTGTAGGAATGGCAATTTATCACGCTTTTAGCCCTTTGGTGAACGTAGAGCGCCATCTAGTGGGCTCAGAGAATGAAGAAATGCTTCATGAAGCTTTATTCGGACATCACTAGCAGCAACAGTTCAACTTCTACTGCAATGACGGCTGTGAGTGTTAAGGGGGTTAGTGTGTACTGTTTGGTTACCAGGGAACGGCAGTATAGCAAAGAAAAATCTTTAGGAAAAAAACTTGTATTGCACACACCCACATTGAAATAGATCCTCTAATGTCTTCACAGTGAGAGAAGTATGAGGGAGGTTATCTATACGTTCAGTTTAATATTGTCACAGTGATGTTGTCTAGGTTACGGAAAGAATAAAGCTGCATTTAAAGATTGTTGACTGCTAGAGGACAAAAAGTAGACCGTAAAACATGTTAGTATTTCATATCAGCAGCACATCAGCTTCTCTTTCCTAATACATGTTAAATCAGAAATCAGAAAAAGGATTTAGGGCCAAGTAAGTAACACTTAGAAGGAATTTTCCTTGGTGGTTATTGCATATACAAACATATTAAACGTTATTATGAATTAACAATAAATACAGAAACAAATATGTAGAAAATAGCTGTTAACATGAATGTGTGTAAATGTGCCAAATGTGCAAAAAATGAAATATAAATGTCCATTGAGGAGTTTAAATCACTGGTGTTGTCCAGTGGTTTCAGAGAGACATCTGCATGTGTCTCCTATTGGTTTTCACTTTTGCACCAGAAACAGAGGACGGGGCGGGGTTAATCTTTGACACAAGTCAAAAGAATTTAACCTCTTGAAAACCACTTGAAAATATATGATTTTCTCGCCTAAATTTTTACCCTTAAAAAAGTGCTGCAGTTTACACATGCTTTGGCCCTCTGGGATGACCCTGAGTTCATTGGGAAGTTAACACTTTCAACTTGTTGTTTCTAGTGGCAGTGTGACACTAGGCCTTACTGACACAGAGCTACAGAGGTTAGAACACAGAATTTCTATTTCCGTCCAAGTAAATCATTTGAAAAAATAATAAAAAGCACTACTGTAAGCATATCACATGGGCTACATACTAAAATAGTACCCTAGCCACATGTCTCAACTTAGAACAGAAAAAAAACAGAAAAAATGACTTATAAAAGGGATTTTATATGAATGTATTTCTACAGATATGTCTGTGCGTTTGTCTTACTTCTTATTTCTAAAAAAGCCAAAAAAGTGCTAAATACAAAACGTCTGAAATACAAAAACACATCCACATCACTCACAGATATGTCTGAAAGACGTACATACATAGATTTATAGAAATAAGTCATAATAATTTCATGAAATGATGAAATGCCATAAGAAGGCCTTATTTTGTTTTCAGACAGCTGAAAGGGATCACAGGAATAGTTTTTTCTGGCCATGTTGGATATCAATCAACTCGTCTTCTTATTGGCTACACAGGGATGCCGGTTTTATGACCTCCTCTTATAAGTGGTCGGATCTACTATCCATCTTTCCCACGTGGGCCCAATGGGGACTGTGCGATATTATTGGCTTAGCTTGAGGGTATCTCTTGATAGGCTGATGCTATTGGGAACAAGGTTCATTGCAATCTGCAGAAGCCACAGATTGTAATGGTGTGTCGACCTTCTTTAAAGCCCGCACAGGGAAAAAGTTACAAGCTATAAAAACCGAGAAATGATGCACTATCTAGATTTCTGAACGTCGAAACTTGGCCAGAAACTACAAGATTGTGAGGGGACCAGCTAATTATGGATTACAAGGCTTGGATGTTCTAATTCCTTGGCGTGTTTGCGATTTAGGAAATCAACGTTTATGAATATCTTTCACCGCTGTGGATAAAGACACAAAGACAAAGGTAGGGATGCACGCCCGATTTAGACAGAAACGGTGCAGTGTTTCTTAACTTCATAACGTGATTATAACCGCTGTAAATCACCTTATGCTTTGTGCAGGGCTTGATGGAATCACAAGACTTTAAGCTTTCTAATGATGTGCTTCATGACCGTGTTGGTGACGATTTAATGTTTGCAATTCATAAAAAAATTGTTGTGGAAAAGTTGTGGAAAAACAGGTACCGTTTGGGGAACCGTGCTCTCAGATTTTTTTTGAAGTTGAGAACATTTTCATTGAGTCGCAATACAGTCAGATTATAACTACAAGCAGCTCAACAACTGTAGCATGTGCTCCACTTAAAGGCAACGTTAGGCCCGCAGCTCACAGTCAGAATGTGTTGCTTAGCTTGGCGGTCTGTTGATCGGTCGGTTCGCCACAGACTGAAATTTCTTGCCAGCAATTAGACAGATCCCATTCAGGTTTCGCTTTAGACGTCAGGCTGGTGATCCGCTGACTTTTCCTCTAGTGCCATCATCTGGTCACTTTGGTTTCTGACTAATTACCTGCAGAATTGATGACATTCCCATCAGCCTCGGCTGGACTTTGTGTTCACTGCTAGTAAGCTAAAGCTAGTGATGTCCAAAACAAGCTTCAGCATTTCTGTTAAATAGAATGAACTCAACTTGTAAGACTGTAATACCAATGTGTGCGTGTGTGTGTGTGTGTGTTTGTGTGCGTCTTCAGGACTACGATCTGAGTCAGCTGCAGCAGCCTGACGCCCTGGAGCCAGAGTGCGTCAAAGTGGGGATCAGACGTCTGGATGAGAGGCCCCTCCATCACGAGCACCAGTACCCCCTGCGCTCCACTGCCCCCCACCCAGGAGACATAGGAGACTTCATCCACGAGGTACAGTACGGCAACACACTTGGGCTGTTGTGGACGTCTCTGTGAGTATACGTCCGTGTTGTCGCCAGTCCAAACCAGTTCTTCAATCTGTTCCCCCAGATTATATTCTAGCATCGTGCACACAGGAAGTGATGAATCACAACTTGAGTAAAATGCAAACTGTCTGTTAGACAGCAGTTGGCAAACGCTGTGTCCGGAAAAGGATTTTCCAACATTAGACCTTTTGCTTCTCTCATCGCTTTTCCATCCTTTGTTGAAAAGCATCAAAGATGTGTTCAGTTTACCTCATCCCCTCACAAGATTTAGGGATATTGACGTTCAAATGGTCACTACCCTTTGCCTTTTGTAGCTGGCAGTGTGGGAACTTACCAACCTTTGATTACTGTAAATTAAAACAGAATGCAGTGCATTTCTGCAGACAGAGTGATGCATGTTAAAAACGCAGATCTCAGTTGAACAGCGGGCTCCCTGGTATGACAGCATAATGTCAGTGATGTATCAGCGGTATGTGATGATGTGTGGTTGGACTGTGCACAAACAGATGTGAGGGAGTGAGAGGCAGAGAAACACAGCGAGTACAGTGCCTGTGTAATTCTTAATTAGCTTCGTTAATGGTCAGGATTAGCTGGCCTCATTAGCCTGCCA